>NC_056732.1:1703517600-1703520100 GCF_019279795.1 Protopterus annectens
TGGCCTGATGAGCGATGAGTAGAGGGGCACAATGACCTGTCTTGATCTAGATGTGAACCCTTTTGTGATTAGGTGGGCTATATCGAAGGATTTTCTAACCACTTTGGCAATGTGATTGTCAAAGGGGAGGTTACCATCTACTTGCGTCCCCAGATCCTTAACTACTTCCGTAATTAGTGGATTACCTCCTATATGTTAGTTTGTGGGGACTTTGTTTTTCCCAAAGGGGGTGACTATGCATGTTTTTGCATTTAGCTTGAGGCCATGGTTCTGACACCAGGTATCAGTCTCCGTAAGGCCCTTCTGGAGGATGCTTGTGTGAGTCGGACAGTCTATTATGGCTCCCAGTTTGCAATCATCTGCAAACTTGGTCAGCCACAGTCCTCCCATGTTTGCCTGTACCTCAGAGAAGTATATATTGAACAAGAGGGGTCCCAGGACTGATCCCTGTGGGATGCCACTTGTAACTGGTTTAGAGTCGGACATGGCACCTGCGACTCTGACCATGTGAGTTCTATCCCTGAGCCAGTTTGCAACCCATCTTGTGACATATGGGTTGATATTTAAGCTGGTAAGCTTATTTATGATACCAAAGTGGGGTATTGTGTCGAAAGCCTTTGCAATGTCTAGGTAGGCTGTGTGGACTACCCTTCCCTCATCTAAGGCTTTGGTAACTGTTTTGAAGAAGTCAACTAAGTTTAAGAGGCAAGATATGCACTTAACAAAGCAGAATTGGGTGGGGTCCAGTGTTTGGAGGTTCCCAATGTCTTTGTTTATGAGATCCATGATGATGCGCTCCATAGCCTTGCAGACCAGGCTAGTCAGGCTTATAGGGCGATAGTTCCCGGGATCCGTTGTGACGCCACCTTTGTGGAGTGGGATCACTGTTGCTGTACGCCATTCCTTAGGTACATAACCTGTGGTAAGGCTGAGTTGGAACACACACACACACACAAATGTACATGAAATAGCTAATAGCAAATCAACATATAGCCTCCTAATATAGAATATTCTATATACAACAACATGAATGATGGTATCTAAAAATGTCTCCTGAAAATATAATAACATTTACATACAGTAAATACTACCACAAATTCTCTGTAAAATGAAAGAAAATAAAACTCATCATACATAAATATATAAAAACAGCATCTATCATGCATTTATCTTCGAGCTTTTAAAATAGGTTTAATTGATGCTCTGTCATTTAACCCTTTACCCCTGTCAGCTCGAAATCTAAGTATCCATGCAATTTCCTTCTTTTCTGTGCCATTTCTGATATTGCCTTGTCTAGAAATAGGTACTATATTATCTATGGCCATGAATGTAAAAGTATGATGTTCCCCTGATGTCATAACATGTTTCGCTAAGGCATTATTGACATACTGTATTCTAATGGCATATAGATGTTCCCTAATTCTAGTACTGTACATTCTATTAGTTTTCCCAATGTAAAATGATGCACATATTTTGCATTCAGCTAAGTATACTATATGTGCAGTATCGCAACTCGCTTCTGTTCTAAAGGTATAATATTTACCAGTATCAGGATGTATAAAACATCCACTGGTGTTAATATAACCACAATAGGTACAATGTACACAAGGCATAGATCCTGTTGTATTATTATGTATATACCTATGTGTACTGTGACACAATATTCTTTTAAGATTTGACTTGTTCTTATATCTGAATATCGGTCTCTCACCCAGTATACTCCTAATATCATCATTAGATGTAAGGACTCTCCAATGATCAGTCATAATCTCATGGATGGCTTCATTATCAGTAGTGTAATACATAGGTATCCTGATGTCTTGAAGTCTATGTTTCACTGTATTGCTAGATGTTTCTCTATTAGAAAAGTAAGGGGCGGCTCTATCTGCTCTTAAACTATCCAAATCAGATAAGCCTCTCTCAACCTCTATAGTCATATATCCCCTCTTTGTTAACCTCTTCTTAAAATCAGCCAGTTCACATTTATAACCCATCTCAGTTGCATTCAGTCGTGAAACTCTCATGCCTTGTCCCCTTATAATGTTCTTAAATATATAAGGGGGGTGCATGCTCCGTCTATGCAAGATGGTATTCCTCTGACAAATTTTCCTATATACACCAGTATTGATATAATTATTTAACACTCTTTCTATAAAAACATCTAGGTATTCTATATATTTGTTCGAATATTTATGTGTGAATTTTAAATATCTTGTCGAAGCATTCATTTCATCCACAAACTTTTCTAAGTCATCTATACTTCCATCCCAAATCAAAAAAAACATCGTCTACAAAACGACGATAGAATAGGATATATTTCTTGAACCCATCTGTGTTAAACAAATAATCTTCTTCCCAAAGGGCCAACACCATATTGGCGTAGCTGTTGGCACATGGCGTGCCCATCGCTACGCCATCGCATTGTAAATAATAATACTATTCATATATGAAAATATTATTTTCTAAGATTACTTCCAGAAAAAGACATAATAAATCTATA
>NC_056732.1:1703522600-1703526723 GCF_019279795.1 Protopterus annectens
AGACCACATAGACTTATTGTTGGACATTAAAATGTTTACTAGAAAGGTAAGCCTAAATATGTTATTTGGTGAGAATATGACTAATACAGCAGAAGGCTTTAGGAAACCTACTACTTTTGTACCTCCGTTACATCTCTTACTAGATACATTTGAAGGGCCTGTGAGAGAGACTTGTTAGATTTAGTGAAGAAGGCTAATAAGAAAGACTCTTATAACTTAACTTTTGATGAGTCTGAAGCCCTTAAGAATTTGCAGAACAATGATGACAAAGGTGGCGCAATAGTAATAATGGATATGCATTTTTATACTAGTAACATGAATGACATGCTGCGAGATTTAGACTCATATTTACCTGTGAACGTTATGCGTCTAAGTAAGATCATCAGAGATGTTCAGAGTGATTTGTATGATATGATTTTATGCAATGTAATAGATTTTGAATTATATAAATATATATTAGTTGAGAAGCCATTAATTCCCTCAATAAGGGGTTTACCGAAGGTGCATAAAAGTCTGTTGAATCCTGATATGAGACCCATTGTAGCCAGGAAAGGCTGGCTGACAGAGTCAGCGTCTATTTATGTTGAAAAACACCTTACACAGATAGTTGATAAAACTGACACAGTCATTAAAGACACTCAATACTATAGATTATACATCACGAGAGAGTGACGTATCTTCTGATTTTTTAGTGAGTTTAGATGTTACCTCCTTGTTGACAAGTATACCTAATGATATAGGAATTGAATATATGAGACTGTTCTTGATAAAACATGAACTGCCTAGAAATATGATTATTACATGTGCGATGTTAGTAGACATGATTTTAAAAAACAATGGGCAGGATTTATGAAGCCTCCGTGTAAGAGTTATAACTCATACACAGAGGCTGCAGTTAAACGGAGTGATGTCAGCATGCTCTGCATATTCATGAGAGCATGCTGAATCACACTTAAGGCCAACACGGTCCGTGTAAGACAGTAGGGGCGTGTCCGTAGGCCAAGCCCTGTAAGCGGACACGCCCCCAGAAGAGGAAAAGTACCCAAAGTAAACACCCACGACAGAGTCCACGGAAATGTGAATAAACAGAACACAACACATGCCCCCACAGACTATGAACAGAAAACATATAAATAAACACGTTTTATATATATTTTTTAAATTGTAAAAATGTTTAACCGTGAGTGCGCTTTGCTTTGGGCGTGCCCATAGCGCAGCTACAGTTAGCAGTCAGTGGGAAAGCATATAAGAACTAAATATGCAAAATAAGCCAGGAAGCAATAGCGTAGTGGTAGAGATGTTGGCTGAAGAGCAGGCATTCATGGTTCGGGCCCCACAACACCAATTTTTTTTTTTAGCAAAATAAGCAGGAAACAAGTCCCTGACAAATATGTACACATAAAACCACAATTTATCTAAAATGTAATGAAATAGCCCATTTATATTGAAGAAATGTGAGGTAACAAAAGAATAAAAAATGCCAGATGTGCTCATAGCTGAGCTACAGTTTAACAGAGTGAGTGCATCTGCCCGTAGATGAGCAGTGGTTTAACTGGTGCAAAATGAGTGCCTGTAGCTGAGCAATGGTCTAACACGCTAAATCTATGTGCCCCTAACTGAGCTGAGCGTAATATGCATGCCGATAGCCAAATGAGGCTTAAAGCAGCGTACCCCATTTGCGCGGAGCTGCACACCGCGCAAACAAGCTAACCGACGGGCAATGTTGAGCAAGCCGTATCAAAACTGCCTTTACACAGACACACCCCTCAGCATGTCTAGACAGTCATGAAAAATAAAAAGCAGTGGCCAGATTCGAACCCAGGATACTATACACCATAGTCAAGGTACAGAACCAATAAGCCATGACAGCAGTACCTAGAAATGCAATAATAGCTAATATATAGGAATGAATACAAACTAAAGCATGACAATGCAGGTTTACTGAAGTTGATACAATTCCAAAATGGCCAATCACAGATATGTGTGGGAAAAACGGACTATATAAGCCCCATAGGCGGGAATACACAACATAAACAATTGTAGAACTGACCTGCAGGCAGAATGACAGGAGTAGGAGAGGGTATTTGCTTCCGAGCACAGAGGTGGGGTGTTGAGGAGTCCAGGTACATGGTCTGGCTCCTAGTCCATAATCATGAGGCCCAACTCATGCAGGGCCAGGTCCTCTGGGGAGCATACAGGGCCGAGGCGTGGGACTGGTTGGCTCATGATCTCACCAGTGCCACAGGGATTCCAAGGACTGGTGAGCAGGTCCGTCACCACCATGCAGACCTGAAGAGACGCAAGCAGGACCAACTGAACCTTTGAATCCAGGAGGCCTGGCAAACACCCAATGCCCCACTACTGAGTAAGTAACATTTAATTATGTATGTAAGAAATTAAACTAGCTGATATGTGTATTCCAATATTACTTCATTTATATTACAGCCCTGTTGGGTCATATATATTTGCATGTCCGTTGATGCATCTGCCCTGTTCATACATCCGCACCTGATGGCCTGTTGCCATCAATTAACCCTGCATGTTGTTGGACTGTGTATTTCTGTTCAAATTATGCATGTGTTATGCACGCTGTTCAATGGTGTGAATATCTGGGTGTTTGGTTAATGGCAATACTAATGCATGCTGTTACAACTAATTGTGAATGGTATTATATGTCACTAACCCAAACTGTCATGACATAATGCAAAACATAGGATGACAGGGAAGGCGGGTTCCAGCGGACCCATCTCTCCCACCTCAGCTGGCGAGTGCACCTGGCACTAGTGCCGAGTCCGGACCCTCCTCCGGTGGCCCTGTGCCACCTGTGGGTGGAAGCGCTGCAGGGGATGGGGCTCGCCCCCCCTCTGCAAGTGTAGCCAGAGGGGAACCACCACTCACCCTCCGTAGCGTCCGGACTGTGGTGCGTAGAGAGATTCGGGACTCTGTTCTCGAGCCCCTACGCCAGCTCAAGACACGGGTGGCGCAACTAACGGGCATGCCTGTTGCCCCACCTACACAGCCCCCAGCACAGCCCCGTCCTGGGCAGTGAAGGAACAGTGGCAACTGCCTATGGGTGGGGATATCAGTTCCACTGTTACCATCTGTGGGCTCATGGGCTTTGCATATCCAAACCTCCGTCCCCATCAATTGTGTAACCCCCCCCACACGTGTCATACACCGCCCCTGTATGCGTCTTGTTTGTCTTGTCTGTTTACCTACCCAACCTACCTCCCCAGCTGTACCGACTTCCTTCACCTGACATACCACTCTCACCTGAAAAAAAAAAGGGCACTCTGTACCCACAAAAAAATTACGCCCCATACATAGCTGCCCATTCCGCACACATGTCTGCTGGACATGGAACCTATCAATTACAATTGGCTGTACAACAAGTATTATTGTTGTCCTGACACCTCTCTCAGGGGTGGAAGGTTTCAAATGTCACACCAAATTACATACATATGCACAGCTGTTGCTGATGAAGAAATGGGCAGCTATGGGCCTTACCTACATCCCCCCCTGCACATCCCAAGCTTGTTTCCCTACTATCTTACCCTCTTTGTGACCCCTTTTTCACCACTTTCCTGTCTCCCCATTTTCTTTTCTTTCAAAGAAAATAGCGCTGGTGTGCGCCAGAGTAAGCACCGTTAAGCGGTTGTAAGCGGGTGTGCGCGTGGAGCTAAACACCAGTGCGCATGCGTGAGCTCCGCGCAAACCAGCGCTAACCCGGTTACAACTGCTTAAAAGTGCCTTAGTCACTTTGATTGACAGGTCCTGTACTCAGTTCAAAAGCAAAATAAAATCCCACTGTCAGTCCCGAACCCAGGACCTTGGAAACACTAGTCTGTACGACCTACCACTAAGCCATGACTCTTATACAAAAACATTGTGCTAAAATAAATATAACATGTAATAGTAGGGATGAATGTAAAGGGACTATAGGATGTGTAGTACACAAAGCATGTCATTTAAAATTACTGTCAAAACTACTGGATGTCCATAATAGTAGTGTGTGAACAGAAACAGCCATGCTAGTTGCCAGCTTGTAGATAATAAGGTCAGTTAAAGTACATATATAAATGTATGTATATGTACATATATATATATATAAATATATATCTAA
>NC_056732.1:1703527223-1703573807 GCF_019279795.1 Protopterus annectens
AGCCCCCCGTTTTAACAGTGAAAGGCATCTTAAAGTTATACTTAGCCAGCAGCTAATAGAATGAGCACCCGATCTTGTTTAGCGGCAAACGAGATCTGGGGGAAGTTCCTACAGCATGCAGGGAGAGGGTTTAGCGATGAGCTAGTGGAAGACCTTGAGCTTGCATATAAAGGCAGAGTCGGATCACAGGATCAGATTGAGCCATCCTGGTAAGAATGAAGGTGAGATCAGACAACACATCAACAGGTTTTACGATAGTTATGCATTTTCAGAAGGTTTTGTGATAGTAAGATTTTTAGAAGGATATAAAGTTCAAAACTAAATGTGTGTCATTGTTTAATGACTTCAATCCCCATTGATCTCCCAGAAAACCACAAATTGTATGAGGAAGACACCAAAAATAGGAGGAAAAAATCTAACAGTTGAGAGGTATGTTATCTGGTGAAGTGTCAATTTTGGGAAGAAGGACTGATTAGTCCTCAGGCTCACCCAGTCTCTGTGGAAGACATGCATCCCTCTCCGCGTGCTGCAGCTTGGAGCTGCTACTAAAAACAAGGTTTTCCAGGGAAACACCACAAGTGTCACTGAGGTTCTAGCGTCTGCAAGTACAACAGTCAGGTTTTCTAACATAAAATTAAGGCCCCAGGCTTGTGGTGTAGGTTTTTAGGTTATTTCAGGGATGCACTTAAGGAAACTTTTGAATGTAAATTGTGCCAAGAAGAGAGACTTCATGATCTTTCATGCTTTTAAGGCAGAAAGATATACTTGGACAGAGATATAAATCACCAACTTTAGCCAAACAGGTATGCCAAGTACATAATTACCTCCGACTGGCACTTGCTTCCATTGATGTGAGCGTATCCTTTTTGCATCTCTTCCATTTAGACAGATACAGTTTCCTACTGCTAGGCCAATGTCATTTGCAGGATGCATAGCACCTCCTTTGAGAAAGCAACCTTGAGGGGATCAGGTTGGAATCATTTTAGCTGCCACACTCAGGGTCTTGAAGCTGGGTTCCGTGTCAGTGGATCTACAGATAGTACACTCGCCTTTGGTGCTGGACGACCAGAAGGTTGTGAGATTTACTTCCACTCCAGATGACTAGACTGCAGACACTGCAGTGCAGCATTAGGGGAGTACTGCACTCTCAGATGTTCTGTCCTTCAGATGAAATGTTAAAATGAGGTCTCATATGCTCAAGATAATGGTAGCTCAGGTGGAGTTAAATGATCCCACACCAACTATCAGAGGAGTCCTTTATTAAACATAACAAAAATTACATATTTACAAACTTTACATTTCTATTTCTTATTTTTATTTTTCTTAACGTCATTGCTATACTTCCATAATTGACCCCAATCCATCTTCCACAACCCTAAATGATTTTTTCATAATATCTAGCCAAATCAATTTTCCATTAAACAAAACTTATTAAATCTTTCATTCCAAATAACACATACTGTATAATCCAAATTATCTACCCTTTCTTAGGTTCTTAAGAGGGTAATGACCACCAGGGTTTTTACAAGCCTAGCCTTGCAACCCAACCCAGTTTTGGCCCACAGATCCTTGGACGCCTCTATAGTATGGTATGATAGTAAAGAGGTAGCTAAGGGTTGTGTGTGGAGGTATGTCAGTTGCAGATTAGTTTGTGTACTGTTGACCACTGTTCATCACATACATGAAGGCCAGACTGGAGGTGAACTTGTAATTTCAAAAACAATTATCAAGGCTTCTTTTGAATAGCGCCAATGATGAACTGTGCTTCACGTGGATGGGGAGCTTATTACATCGGATGGGGATCTTTTGAGAAACCTATCAGTCCCCTTCAGCAGGTTCCATTTGTGTCACAAAGTTCATTTCCTTGGATCTAGTGTTTCGAGTGCAGTTTGTCTTGCAAATGTGCAAGACATCTACGAGAGCTGCACTGGAGAATGCCATATATGCCAGTCATAGACTGCCTCTTAGTAACATGTACAAGGCAGAGTACAGAGTTAGGACTTTAAAGCGGTCAGTGTAGAACAGGGTATTCATACCGCGGATTCTCCTAATGAGGAAAGCTTTGAGGGAGTTCCAACTTTTGCAACTGCCTGGTTAGGTACATGTCAAAGGGGGCACTGTACTCTAATGGGTCTGATAAGGGCTGAGTAGAGACGTACTATTACTTCCTTGGACCTGGATGAGAAATCCTTGCTTAGGAGTTGTGCAACACAGAATGGATTTTCTTACGATACTTAGGTATGTGTTTGTTGAATGCCAGATACTGTTTACATATGTTCCCAGATCCCAAACTAATTGGGTCAATGCTTTAGGGGGTGTTTTATCCATGAAGTACTTAGCTTCGGTGGAATAGCTGGCATAGGGTACTACAATGCATTTGTTTGCATTGAGTTTTAATCTGTGGCTTTCACGCCAGTCATTCGTTTGCATTACTAGGATGGCTTCCAATTTATAGAGGTCTGTAAACTTGGTGTCCTAGAGGCCTCTGACATTAGCCTTGGCTTCCAAGGCGTAGATACCAAACAGGAGCAAGCCCAACATGGACCCCGAGGTAGTATGCTGGTGACTGTTCTCTTGCTGGAGGTGATCTCACTGAGCCTAACTTCCTGGTTCCTTTCTGTGAGTCAGGTGGCAATACAGTGAGTTATGAAGGAATTTGTGCCCAGTTCTTAGAGTCTGTCAATATCTGTGTGGGGTATTTTATTGAACGTCTTGGCCACGTAGAGATGGGCTGCATGTACAGTTTTCCCCTAATCCATAGCCATGGTGACCCCCTCAAAGTCTACCAGTTTAAGTAGGCAAGACCTTGCCTTAAAGCCAAACTGGGATGTGCCCCAGTGTCTGCAGATTGCCAATGTCATTGTTGATCATTTCCATGATAATTTGTTCCATGGTTTTGCACATCAGACTGATGGGTCTTTAAGTTCAAGGGTCAACTGTTGGTCCACCATTATGAAGAGGGATAATAGTTGTGGCCCTCAATTCACCAGGCATGTAACCTGTTATTAGGCTGAAGTTAAACAGCACCTAAAGTGGTCCTGCTAGATCATGTTTTAGATTTATGAGGCAACCAGGAATATGGTCAGGACCAAATGAAGCAGTAGTTTTGGCCTTAGCAATCACCTTCAGGACCTGCTCCTGATTGACAGTTTGGGGGGTATGCTAGAACAGATTTCACAGGAGGTAGTTAGGAGGTAAAGCTGGAGCTAAATTTATTAGCCTGTAGATTTATTTCACAATGGTCAGTGAAGGTTGTCATTTACCATCAGTTCTGCATACTGCTAAATATTATCTAAGTTTCCTGACATAGCTGAAGAGAAGGCCTTGTAACTGTCCTTAGCATGGGAGGTTATTCTGATCTCATAACTGGCCTTGATGGGACATTATCAGACCTCTTAGTTTCTTGATTAGTTGAATCAGAAACTTCTAGTCTGTGTGAGAGTTGCTCTTCCTCTGACTGGCATCCCTCCTCTAGACCAGTAAATCAAGGAGCCTCAGTCCTCGCCACTGATACTGGTGGGGAACATTCACATAGAACAAAAATAGATACACAGTATTTTCAGATGCAGCTCTTTGCACCAAGCACAATTTCCCTTAACGGCACAAAGGGAACACACTCCAATCCTGGGGCTGGATTTCTTCTCCCGGTTCCATGCAAGACTCCACCTTTCTCTATCTGCAGAAATCAGTGCTCTGTGTCCCTATTCCAAGTAGGTGACACACACGCATACACATACGGGAAAGGTTGGCACAGATCTACCTGTTAAGCCACCTCCTCTCAGACTAAGGTAGATTCACTGCCATCAGCCAGCTATTTAAGGCTCTTACCAGGGTACCATATTACTCTTAGTAAAATCAGTACTTATACAAAGGGTAGTGTTAACCAATTGGCAAGACTTGCAGAAGTGTCATACCACAATACCACTAAATAAATGCAAGTACTCTCAAAAGTTAAAATATTTTCTAAAAGACCAGCAAAATAAAAGGTTTAGACATATTTAATAATAAATAAAAGAAAAACGTGTAAATACTACTTACAATAAACACCAGGGATTCAATTCACAGGAAATATACAAAATAACACAAATGGAAAGACTCCGACAGATACAGAAAAACAATACTAACTAAACTCGCTGCTGCCTGAACTGTGCTCCTGACTTGCTCTCATAAACTCAAAAAGTTCCTAGAACAGGATCTGTGTTGGCGTGCATTTTTTGAAGGAAATAAAGTCTGAAACTCAAATGTATGTCTTTCTTTAGTGGTTTCAGACCAAATCTAAGAGGCAAAAATCGGGACAGCTGACTGGCATGGTAAGGAGAGTGCATGTTACTCATCACTGAAACATTGGATACTTTCTGATAGCACTTGTGAAGGCTGCCAGCCTAGCCAGATAGGATTTCATACATGATTCTATAATTTGTAAATATGAATGTTGAACTACAGACTTGTTTTCTTAAATGAAAGAATATGCTGTGAAATGTGAACTTAAAACAATGTAACATTGCCCTCTGCTGTAAAGAAAGCTAAGACAAGCATTTCTTGTTTGTCCTTTGAAGTTCAAATGATTTCATGACTGTCTTTGATATTTACAATTCGGCTCCAGCCAGGCTAGATGAAGGCATTCTGCCTATTGTTTTAACTTAAGGAATAATTACTAGAATTTACATGTGGAATGTCTTTTATGGCTGTAATTTCCTGCAGCTGCAAGATAACAAAACTACAGTTTTGTACCTACCATAAATGTAGATGTTAGAGTGTTGACACTGCTGCAGTCATTACACTTGGGTTATCCTGCCATCAGGCAGTCCCGCAGTCGGCCAGAGTTCCAAAGTCTTGGTCCAGCGTCGGTTGCTGTCGCTTCTTCCCTGACGTCAGTGCGCCAGGGGTATATAAGATGCATCCAACGCCATTTTCTTCAGTTTTTCTTGCCCCAGATGTCAGGTGCCCCCAGGTAGGTAGGCAATACATATTGCTAATAAAATATTTATACAAAATAAAAACAATACCTTCAGTTACCAGCAAATACACCACAAAGGTTGTATAGGATAGAAAGGTATAGACAAGTCCAGCTAGGACAGAGGGGATGGAGGGAGGGTAACCTGGACTGCAGCAGTGTGAACACTCGAACATCTACATTTATGGTAGGTACAAAACTGTATTATGTTCATCGTGTTACACTGCAGTCATTACACTTGGGTAGAATCCCAAAACTAAGGTTGGGTGGCTGGTCTATAAAGGGTTAGGATTCGCTATGAGGCCCTGCAGAACTGCAGTGGCAAATTCTGCTCTGGATTTAGAGTAAAGAGACAAGTGGTAATGCTTGGTAAAGGTGTGCACTGAACTACAAGTTGCAGCCTCCAAAATTTCCTTGGTTGGTACTCCTCTGAGAAAGGCCGTTGAAGCGGCTGTTGCTCTGGTAGAATGTGGCCTAATGTTATTAGGGACTGATTTTTCCATGCTGTGTGTAGCAGTAACGAATACAGTGTCCTATCCATTTGGAAATAGTCTGCTTTGAGATATAGCCTTGCCCTGTGATCCTGCAGCATATGCTACAAACAGTTGCTCAGTTTTCCTGAAAGCTTTTGTTTTGTCCAAGTAGAAGCGTAGCTGCCTGTGTATGTCCAAAGAGTGCAGAAGCTTCTCCCCTTTATTCTGGGGGCTTGGATAAAAAGTTGGCAAATGGGTGGTTTGGTTAAGAGCCACACTAGATACCACCTTTGGCATAAAGGTAGGGTTTGTCCTTAAAGAAACCCTGTCCTGATGAAAAATTATAAAAGTTTCCACTGCCATTAATGCCTGTAGCTCTGAGACTCTTCGTGCTGAAGTTAATGCCAGGAGCAGAGTTGTTTTCCATGATAAAAATTTTAGATCGGCTGTAATGGCTGGCTCAAAAGGTGGCAAGGTCAGTTTTTCCAAAACAAAATGGAGGTCCCAAGTTGGTGTTGGTGCCCTCCAGGGCGGTCTTATGTTTTTAGCCCCTCTGAGGTACTGCTTTAGCAAGGGATGAGAGAATAAAGGAGGATCCGTTTTGTAATGTGCTGAAATGGCAGAGGCGTGGATCTTAATTGACGAGAAGGATAGGCCTTTGTCCAGCGTCTCTGTTAAGTATTGTAAAAACTGAGGGATGTTTGGGACAAGAGGGTCAAGGCTTTGAGCCTGGTTCCCGGCACAGAATCTCTTCCATTTTTCTGAGTAAGATTTCCTGGTGCTAGGCCTCCTGGCCTCCAAAATGACATCCATAACAGCTTTAGAGAGAGGTGTTGCCTGTTTGACTAATGAATCTGCCATGCAGCCACGTTTAGGGTTTTGAGCTGACCATGCAGGATTTGATTGTTTTGCTGAGTCAGAAGGTGTGAAATTTGAGGCAAAATCCATGGTGGGCCTTGAGCTAAGTTCTTTAAGATTGGGAACTAGTGCTGGCGTGGCTAGTCTGGAGCAATCAGGATCATCTGTTTTTTCTTGTCTGGCTTTCAGGAGTACCTTTGTAAGGAGAGGCAGTGGTGGGAACGCATAAACTTTTAGGCTTTTCCAGCTGAACGAAAGAGCATACACTTTCCATGCTTGTGTGTGGTAAGTTCTTGTGCGGAATTTTTGTAGTTGGCAATTCAGTGGGGAGGCAAAAAGATCTATGTCTGGGCATCCCCATTTTTGCGTTACCATGCTGAAGATTTGTGGATTCAATTTCCATTCGTGAGGGTCCATGATATTTCTGCTTAGTTCGTCTGCCAGAGTATTTTTCTTTCCTGGCAGGAATTGTGCTTGCAGATGAACTTGATAAGTTAGAGCCGTGTTCCACAAGGTCAAAGCTTGCCTGCATAGGGGATAAGAATGAGTGCCCCCTTGCTTGTTTATGTACCACATTACTGTGGTGTTGTCCGTCTTTAATAATAATTGTCCTGGATGCAGAAGGTCCTTGAAAGGTGTTAGGGCATTTTGAACAGCCAACATCTCTTTTTGTTTGATGTGTAGATGCATTTGGTCTGTGGTCCACCTGCCCTGAATACATTTTCCTGCCATGTGTGCTCCCCAGGCGTAATCCGAAGCATCTGTTGTTAGAGTCTGCCTGGCTGTGGGTGGAGTGAAAGGCTGACCCTTGTTGAAGTGACATGCCTGTGCCCACCATCAAAACTCCTGTTGTAGGCAGGGAGTTATTGGTATTACTACTTCTAAACTGTGAGAGTGTTGAGTCCAAACACTTTTTAGGTACCATTGTAATTTCCTCATATGCAGTCTGGCATATGGAATTAGTAGTATGCAGAATGCCATGAATCCCAGGGCCTGCAGATTTTTTCTTGCAGGGAGATGGGACTTTTTTGCCAGTAACTGAAAATATTGAGTCAATTGTCCTTGTTTGTCTGGTGTGAGATAAGCCATCTGGGCCATTGTATTTAAGCTGGCACCCAGGAATATTATCTGTTGTGAGGGCACTAGTTTTGACTTCTTTTCATTTACTGTGTACCCTAGAGAAATTAGCAACCTTTTTACAAATGCCAGATGCTTTCGAAGAATGTCCTTTCTCTCTGCTTGAATGAGGCAGTCGTCCAAGTATGGATATATTTGGATTCCTTTTTGTCTGCAAAATGCAATTACTGGTGCCAGGCACTTTGTAAAGACCCTGGGCGCAGTACATAAGCCAAAGGGCAGTGCAGAGAATTGGTAGTGCATTGTACCAGCTTTGAATCTGAGGTATCTTCTGCAATCTTGTCTGATAGGGACATGCAGGTATGCCTCTTTGAGGTCCAAAGTAACCAGCCAAGCCTTCTTGCCCAGCATGGGAAGAAGCTGCTGCAGTGTTAACATCTTGAATTTCGGAACATCCAGGTAAGTATTTAGAGTTGAAAGGTCTAGTATGGGTCTCCAGGCTTTGTCTTTTCTAGGGACCATGAAGAGTCTTGAGTAAAATCCTTGTCCTTGTTCCTGCTGTGGTACTTTTTGAATAGCTCTCATGTCCATGAGGGCTGAAATTTGTTTTTGTGCCTCTGCCCATTGATTTTGTGGCAAGTTTGGCATTCCTTTTATCCTTTGTAAAGTGTGAAAGTGGAACCTGTAACCTTGAGACATAATATTCAGAACCCATTTGTCTTGGGTGATTGTTTGCCAGTTTTGAGAAAAAAGTGCTAGTTTTCCCCCTAAGGGGGCTGCCAAAAGGGAAGTGCTTGGCATACGAAGGGGGAAGTCATTGGGACGTTTCCTGTAAGGTTGAGACTTGTCCTCGCCTCCTTTTTGTCGTTGTCTGTTAGAGCCTTGGGGCTGAAATCTGCGTCTTGGGCGTCTGTATCTGCCGGTCTGACACTGGAAAGGACCAATTCTTTGTAGGCCAATTTGTGCTAAATCGAGGTGGCTGTACCTGTAAGAATCAACTGTTTGCATAGATTTAGCTTTACCCTCCATTATCTTTAACACCTCTTCTGCTTTAACACCAAACAAGGTATCATGCTGTAAAGGAGCATCCAATAATTTTGCCTTAACATGATCAGGTAAACACTGTTCTTTTAACCAAGCATGTCTTCGAATCACAGAACCTGTAACTGCGGCTCTACAAGAGGCCTCTAAAGAATCAAAACCACATTGCAGAGTATGTTTTCCCACCTGTTCCACTGCATGCAATAAATCCTGCATTTCTTTATAGTCATGAGCTTCTGTGCTTGCAAGCATTTTCTGTTTTAACTGAGCCATTAAATATTGTTGGTACTTAAGCATGTGAAACTGGCAATTTAAAGCCCTTACTGCTAAAGTTGCAGAAGTGTAAACTTTCTTCCCCCATCTATCCAATGCTCTAGAATCTATGTCAGAGGGGACTGGATTTTTTTGCAATGGAAGCCTTAACCCCTTTGGGACCCTGGAAAATGGTTTCTGGGTCAGCAGAAGTGTTTTTATAAAGAAACTTGTGCAAGTCAGGGACTCCATAATACCTATATGGCTTGGCTGGTGCAGGGGGCAAAGAATCAGGAGATGAGATGGACTCAGAGAACACATCATCCACAATATCTAACACAGGCGGAATAGCCAGGGACCTGTGCTGAGGCAATAAAAGGAAGTCCCTGAGCCTTTTCTTGGATTCTGAATAATCCTGACTTTCCCAATGGAAGTGCTCCCTTCATGGTATGTAATGTTTCCCCAAAAGAGTAATCCTCAGGAGGAGAGGCTGAAGGGATAGATTCTTCAGCATCAGAGTCCTCATAGGGGGGTAGACAGTATCCCTGGTCTGAAGAGGAATCAGAGGAAATGGAAACCTGATCAGAGGAATCATAGTCTGTATCCTGCCTAGGCCTTTTCTCAGGAGGGGGATGGGAACCCCTGATTAGAGTAATGAGGTCTTCGGCCATTTTGAGCATCTGTTTCTTAGGCATGGAGGACTGTCCAGGAGAATGCTGTACTTGCTTCTTTGTCTTTAATGGTGTTTTTGTCTTGGCTGTTGCTTTAATGGTAAGTTGTGAAGGTCTGAAAACACCCTCAGAAGCCAATGCCTGCTCAGCGGTTCCGGACCCATCTGAGGGATTAGTTTCCGTAGGCCCAATACCTTGAGTTTCCAGAGGCCTAGTTGTCTCCACGTCAGAGGCAGCCTATGGCTCTGAGGTAGCGGGTATCAGGGGCTGCGAAAGCACCTCACGGAGAACCGGCGAACTGGCGACTGGCCTAGAAGAGGCTTCGTCGGTTTTGGACCTCGGATGCCTGTCTTCATCCTTGTCTTTGCGTTTTTTTAAGAATTGCGGTCGTCGGTTGTTCCGATGGCATTGTATAATTGAACCTTCGGCCAAAGTAGTGCAAAGCAAAATCAAAACGTCTTTTTATAGTGCGTTTGTTAAATCTAGCACAAAATGGACAACTAGTGATGTCATGATCAGGGCCTAGGCATGGAATACAGTAAGAGTGGAAGTCCTTATGAGGTATTTGCTTCCCACAAGAAATACAATTTTTAACTTCTTCTGACATCGGTCTGAGGCAAGAAAAAAAGCTTCCCCAAAGGGGTACTTAGCTTTATTGAAGACCTCGGATCTGAAATTCGACTTCGAAAATTTCAGGAGTCGGCCGACAGGCACTTGCGAACTGCTTTTGCTTCGGGCACCGCGTGGCAAGAATGACTGAAGAAAATGGCGTCAGATGCTCCCTGGCGCACTGAAGTCAGGGAAGAAGTGACAGCAACCGACGCCGGACCAAGACTTTGGAACTCTGGCCAACTGCGGGACCGCCTGACAGCAGGATAACCCAAGTGTAATGACTGCAGCAGTGTAACACGAACATCGAATGTAGTATTTGTCAGCCTGGGAACAAAAGTAAAGTGTAAAAAAAATGATGTAATGTTTATCAGAACTGCAATAGCAATTTAAACAGAGAGAATCAGAAGGCATTATGCTTTTTTGTCTTGTTCTTCCAACTCACAGCACTGTCTTGCTCAGATGTAAGTTATCTTAGACTTATGTTTTCTTTTAGAAATAGCTAGGAACTAAAAAGATTAGGCGAAGTGTTTTTCTGTGATGTCAGAACTGTATACTGACTTATTTTAAGTATTTCTGTGTGCTCACTGAACTCTTGACTAGCTTTGTATAGTAGAAAGTATGGCCTTGTGGTTTTCCTCGCCATGGATATTGGTGCCCCGGACTGACTGCAATCTCTGTGTGCTCTTAAGGGAAATTGCACTTTACAGTATTTGTTATCCTTTCTTCATATATGAGACACCCTCTCTGGTGTTAGTAGTGAGGATTGAGGCTCCTTGATTGCTTGACCAGGGCACGGGCATCACATATTAAATTGGTGGCAGTGGTGGGATATCCACATCACATATTAATTAGTTGGAAAATACTAATTGGCTTGTATTGGTTTGGGTAGAGTGAATCCCTGTAGCTTGTGTACAGTGAGCTCGGAAGGTGTTTTGTACTTAAAACAGCCATGCAGTGAATACTCAGAGTTCAGATCACAATTGCTTTATTTCTTTTGTTAGCTTAAGTTAGTCAGGGTGAGCAGGCAGCATGTCAGCAGAGGAGTATGGAAAGCTGACAAGGAGCCAGCTGACGGAGATGTGCCAGGCTAGGGGACTGGTGCATGGAAACCTGACTAAGGCAGACCTGATTGCAGCCTTGGTTACAGCTGCATCAGAAAACAGCAACCGAGAGGACAATTAGACTGGCAGTGGAGATATAATACCCTCAGAGAATGGTCAGCTCAACCTTTCTGCAGTGGACTTAAAAATCCAGCTGGACCTAAAGAGACTTGAGTTGGAGGAAAGGCGTTTGGAAATAGAAGCAGCTGAGAGACTGAAGAGTCTACCGGCTGAGAATGAGGAACTTAAGTCTGGAAGCTGAGGAACAACAGAGGCAGCATGAAAAGGAGATGTTGACTCTTCACCAGTCATGGAGGTAATAGGGAAGGGAGTAACTGGACCCCAGAAGCACAACAGGTCAGTAAATTTCTTCCGCAGTTTAAAGAGGGGGATAAATGTGACAGTTTCATTCATATGTTTGAGAAGGTATGTAAACAGTATGAAGTTGACCAAGGGCTCTGGGTACGGTTCCTGACCCCCTTACTCCATGGTAAAGCTGTAACTGTACTGTCTAAAATGTCTGACGTTGCATGTTTTGATTATACTGCTGTTAAGAAATGTCTTTTAGGCCTGTCTAAGCTAACACCTGAAACGTATAGGAAAACGTTTCGTGAGCATAGACGCAAGTCAGATTAAAGTGTGTGTGAATATGTTGCTGAATTGAGCACTTATTTCCATAGGTGGGTGAGTGGATGTCAGGTCACCACTTTTGAAGGGCTGGCAGACCTTTTGGTGAGGGAACAAGCCCTTAGCACTTGGCCTGAGGACACGAGGATCTGGTTATCTGACACAAAATGTGCTACTTCAGATGAGTTAGGGAAGAAGGGAGACCTATAAGCTGGCAAGCAGGGCAGCCCTGCAGAGGAAGGGGACCCCCAGTACTGGTGATGGGTCTGAAGGAACCCATGGTGGGAAGCACAGACTGCCACAACAGAATCTGAAGCCACTAGTCCAGGTACACGTCCAGGAGCTAGGGTTAAATGTTTTGAATGCAACCAGTGGGGCCATGTGGCATACATTTGTCCGCGGAGGCAAGGTGGGGAACAAAAGATGAGGGAGCCAGTAAGTGGGAAAGACAAAATGCCAATAGTAGGTTGTCTTGGGACAACAAAACTACCAAGAGAGGCTATATCCTATAGTAGTGAATGGCAGAGGCCATTGCCATGAGACACACATCCTCTGACATAACCATTGTAAAGCCTGAAATGGTTACAGAGGAGCAGTACTTGCCTGTGCAGTCTACTCCAGTCAGGGCTTTAGGAGGGATCCCATTCCAAATACTGTTGGCTAGGGTTAACCTTGACTGGGAGGGTGGAAAAGGAAGCCAGCAAGCAGGTGCGTTTGAGGATATACCTGCAGATGTCCTGATAGGGAATGATTTTGATAGTGCAGTACCCTGTGCTTGTGCAGTTACACACAGTCAATCTTGGAGAGAAGCATGTGGGTCTGGTAGCCTGGGGGAGACCCAGACAGACTGCAAACTTGCAGCCAGGACCGCTGAGGTGGCTACTTCAGGGAGGGAGCTACTCTGTAGCAGTGAGCCTGAAGGTGAGCCACAGCTGCTTGGGGGTACTGATGGTCCCTTGGACAGAGTGACTGCAAAGGTAGAGGTGAGTAGTAGTACCCAGGCTGGCAGTGAGGCACCACTGTCAGAGGATGCCAGACTTTCTGTGGAAGGGGAGCTGGGAAGGGTTACAAGGAGAGCGTTGAGACAGGCTCAGCTCTCAGACCCTACATTGCAAGCCCTGAGGCAAGTAGCTAGGGAGGCACTCGATTCTCAAGGAAAGGGGGGAATCTGTATACTGGGACAAAGGGTTACTATACAGAGAGTGGACCCCTGAGGGAGGGCTAGAAGGTGAGAGAGTACAGCAGTTGGTAGTGCCTAGAGACTACCCTCTGGTGCTTCTAGCCATAGCCCATGACATTCCCTCTGCAGATCATAAGGGGCATAAAATGTATGAAGAGGCATATTATACAGAACTTCTCCTGGCCTGGAATTTCCAGAGATGTAACAGGGTACTGCAGGACCTGTGAGCAGTGCCACAATGTTGGCAAGACAGGAGACAAGGTGAGAGCTGCTTTGATGCCTTTGCCTGTGATTGAGGAGCCATTTCAGGGGGTAGCTATGGATATTGTGGGTCCTCCGAGTACCCCACGTTCCACAGGGAAAAATATATCCTAGTGGTAGTGGATTATGCTACAGGATACCCTAAGGCAGTGGCTTTGTCCTCCACTGAAGCAGAGAAGGTGGCAAATGCTTTGTTAGAGATTTTCAGCAGGGTAGGTTTCCCAAAAGAAATACTGACTGACAGAGGTGCCAATTTCATGTCAGACCTGCTGGCTTGTCTATGGAAGTCTTGTGGGGTGAAGCACATGAAGACCACCCCCCTACCATCCCCAGACTAATGGTCTTGTTGAGAGGTTAAATTCTACAATCAAGTCCATGCTGCGGACATTTGCAGATCAGTTTAAGAGGAAGTGGGACAAATATTTGTCCCATCTGTTTGCTTACAGAAAGATTCCCCAAGAATCCACAGATTTTTCACCCTCTGAGTTGCTGTAGGGCATAGGGTGAGGGGACCTCTAGATTTAATTCGAGATGAGTGGGGAATCTCACAAGGAGTCTGTTGTGGCATACATCCTAAATCTCAGGACAAGGCTCAGGGAACTCATGGGCTTGGCCCAGGAAAACCTGGCAGAAGCCCAGCAATGGAAAAAGATGTGGTATGACAGGAATGCTTGAGCTAGAGAGTATGCTGTGGGGCAGCAGGTAATGGTTCTTCTTTCTGTCAGACACAACAAACTGCAAGTAGCTTGGAAGGGACCCTACAAGGTGGTAAGAAATGTAAGTGTCAACTACATGGTGGACCTGCTAGGCAGACGGTAGGGGCACAAATTGTACCATGTTAACATGTTGAAACCTTACCATGATAGGGAGGCCCTTGTGCTGAGCATTTGCAGTGGACTGCAGGAGTCTGAGGGAGAACTGGAGACTGATGATCGCATTGAGGCTTGGGCTGACACCTCAGTGAAAGGGGTAGCAATGTCCCAGCAGCTATCTCCCACGCAGTTTCGAGAAATCTGAGCAGTGTTGCAAGAATTTGGGGACATGTTCACTGGGAAACCAGGGTGTACCCACCTAGTGCAGCACCAGGTGGATACAGGACCCCAAAGGCCTATTAGGCAGGCCCCTTATAGGGTGCCTGAGAGAGTCAGACAGACTCTGAGGGAGGAGGTACAGGACATGTTTGAACTAGGGTTGATTCAAGAGTCCAACAGTCCCTGGGCCACCCCAGTGGTGCTGGTGCCAAAGAAGGATGACGGCACCAGGTTCTGTGTGGACTACAGGAAATTCCAGAGTCGGATGCTTACCCCATGCCTAGGACAGATGAGGCCCTACAGCAGCTGGGTGGGGATAAGTATGTCACAACCACTGATTTTACCAAGGGTTACTGGCAGGTGCCCTTGACTCCCAGTGCTAGAGATAAGTCAGTCTTTGTGACTCCTTTTGGCTTGTACGAGTTCACAAAGATGCCCTTTGGGATGAAGAATGCCCCAGCGACTTTCCAGAGGCTGGTAGATCGTATCCTAGCAGGAGCAGGAAGGTTTGCCCTTGCTTTCCTGATGATATTGCCATCAACAGCCATTCCTGGCCAGGGCACCGTCAGTATGTCAGGGAGGTGCTGGGCAGAGTACAGAGGGCAGGGTTGACCATTAAGCCAAGCAAATGTCAGGTGGGTATGGCGGAGGTCTCCTACCTAGGACAGAGTGGGGAGTGGTAAAATAAGACCAGATCCTGCCAAAGTGAAAGCCATTCAGGCATGGCCTGCACCGGTTACTAAAAAGCAGATGAGGGCATTTTTAGGGACAGCAGGGATTCTACAGAAAGTTCGGCCCCTGTTATAGTACCATAGCTGCTCCCCTCACAGACCTGACAAGGAAGAAAGTACAGTTGTGTACACTTACATAAATGTAGATGTTCGAGTGTATTCACTGTTGCAGTCATTACATTTGGGAAATCTGCTGACAGGTTGCCCTTAGTTGGCCTGAATATCAAAGTCTTGGGTCCTGCGTCAGTTGCTGTCTCCTCTTCCATGACGTCAGTGAAGGAAAGAAACGTTCTAGAAAAAAGGGTGATGGCGGGTGGGTAACCCAGACTGCAACAGCGAATACACTCGAACATCTACATTTATGGTTAAGTGTACACAACTGTACTATGTTCTTTGTGTTTCACTGCTGCAGTCATTACAATCTGGGTAGAATCCCAAAGCTATAGATGGGAGGCTGGAACTAAATAGCATTAGGAGTGGCTATAAGGCCCTGCAGAACTGCAGTGACAAAGCCTGCCCTGGACTTGGAGAGGCAAATGATAATGCTTTGTAAACGTATGAACAGAGCTCCAAGTAGCAGCTTCCAGAATGTCTTTGCTTGGTACCCCTCTGAGAAAAGCTGCCGAGGTAGACGCAGCCCTGATGGAATGTGACCCGATTCCCTTGGGCACAGGTTTACCATGATGCAAATAGCAGAAACGAATGCAGTGGCTTATCCACTTTGAAATAGACTGCTTTGAAATAGCCTTCCCCTCTGATCCTGCAGCAAATGCCACCAGTAGCTGCTCAGACTTTCTTAGAGATTTGGTCCTGTTTAAGTAGAATCTTAGTTGTCTATGTACGTCCAAGGAATGCAGAATCCGCTCCCCCTTGTTCTACGGATTTGGGTAAAAAGTTGGCAGGTGAATAGTTTAAGAGCCACACTGGATACCACCTTAGGCATAAAGGAAGGATTGGTCCTGAGGGGACACACTGTCTGGGTAAAAAGTAATAAAAAGCTCCACAGCCATGAGGGCCTGTAGTTCTGAAACCCTTCTTGCTGAAGTGATTGCCAGACGGAAAGCGGTTTTCCAAGATAAAAACTTTATATCCACAGTAGCTGCTGGTTCAAATGGAGGCAGGGTGAGCTTTTCCAATACAAAATTGAGGTCCCATGCCAGAGGTGGTGATCTTCTGGGAGGCCTTAAATTTTTGGCCCCTCTAAGATACTGTTTTAGCAGAGGATGAGAAAAAATGGGATGCGCTGTGTAGTAATGAGCTGAGATGGCAGAGGCATGGATTTTTATTGATGAAAAAGATAGGCCCTTGTCAAGCATCTCAATCAAGTATTGTAAAACCGGAGGAATATTTGGCTTTGCTTGGTTCCAAGCACAGAATCTCTTCCATTTATCAGCATAAGATTTTCTAGTACTAGGCCTTCTGGCTTCCAAAATGACATCCATCACAGATTTACTGAGAGGTGTTGTTTGAATAATTACATGATCAGCCATGCTGCCAGGTTCAGAGTTTGGAACGGATTGTGCAGAATTTGATTTCTCTGCTGAGACAGTAGATGAGGTATTTGAGGCAAGTACCAAGGAGGGAGTCGAGACATTCCTTAGAATTGGGTACCAATGCTGGCGAGGCCAGTCCAGGGCAATTAGGATAATTTATGTTTTTCCTGTCTGATCTTTAGTAAGACCTTGGGAAGAAGAAGCAGATGGGGAAAGGCATAGACTGATAGGTTTTTCCAACTGAAGGATAGGGCATCCACTTTCCATGCTGGTTTGTGATAAGTCCTTGTGCAGAACTTGTCCAATTGTTAATTTTGGGGAGAGGCAAATAGATCTATGTCCGGACTCCCCCATTTCTGTTATCATGCTGAAGACTTGTGGATCCAGTTTCCACTCGTGAGGGTCCATAAGATTTCTGCTTAGGTCGTCTGCCAGAGTATTTTGTTTTCCTGGCAGGAATTGAGCTTGAAGATGTGCTTGGTAAGTCAAGGCTGTGTCACACAATGCCATGGCTAGTCTGCAAAGGGGGTAGGAATGTATATTCCCCTGCTTGTTTATGTAACACAACCATGGTGTTGTCAGTCCTTATTAGTAGTTGTCCTGGATGAAGTAAGTCCTTGAAGGCTGTCAGGGCATTCTGAACAGCTAACATCTCTTTTTGGTTGATATGCAGATGCATTTGTTTTGGGCTCCATATGCCCTGAATGCATCTCCCCACCAGGTGGGCCCCCCAAGCATAGTCTGATGCGTCTGTATTTAGGGTTTGGGTAGCAGGGGGTAGAGTGAAAGACCATCCCATGTTCTGGTGTCATGTCTCTGCCCACCAAAGAAACTCCTGTTGTAGGCAGGGAATGAGAGGGATCATTGTTTCCAGACTGTGACAATGTTGACTCCATAAACTTTTTAGGTACCAATGAAGTTTCCTCATATGCAGTCTTGCATATGGAATTAGTAGAATGCAGGATGCCATGAACCCCAAAGCCTGCAGAATTTGTCTTGCAGATAACTGTGTTTTTGTTGCCATCTGTATGAAGTACATAATCAGTTGCCTTTGCTTGTCTGGCGTAAGGTAAGCCATCTGGGCAGTTGTATTCAAGCTTGCACCCAGGAATGTAATATTTGGAGAGGGTACCAGTTGTGATTTCTTTTAATTTGTGTACCCTAGGCATGTTAGAAGCCTTTTTACAAATGCCAGATGTTGAAGAAGAATGTCCTTGTTTTCTGCTTGAATGAGACTGTCGCCCAAGTAAGGATAGATTTGTATGCTTCTTTGTCTGCAAAATGCAATTACTGGTGCTAAGCATTTTGTAATACCCTGGCACAGTAGCTAAGCCAAAGGGCAGTGCAGAGAATTGGTAATGCATAAAACCGGCCTTGAAGCGGAGGTATCTTCTGCACGATTCCCTTACTGGGATATGCAGGTATGCCTCTTAAGTCTAGAGTCACTAACCAAGCATTCTTGCCCAGCATGGGCAAAAGCTGTTGCAAATCAGCATTCTGAATTTTGGAATGTCCAAGAATGTGTTCAAAAATCGATAAATCCATTATTGGGCGCCAGGCATTGTTTTTTCTGGGTACTAGGAACAGTCTTGAGTAAAAGCCTTGCCCTATTTCCTGTTCTGGTACTGTATGAATAGCCCCCAAATTCGTGAGGGACGCAACTTGTTTCGGTGCCTCTGCCCATTGATTTTGTGGCAGATCTGGCCAACTGTTTGGAATTGGCGAGGTATGGAAATGAAATCTGTATCCCTGGGATACCATGTTTAATACCCACTTGTCCTGGTTTATTAACTGCCAATTTTGTGCATGAAGTGCTAATTTTCCCCCTAAGGGGGCTGCCAAAAGATAAGTGTTTGGTGATGGCAGAGGGAAGTCATTGAGACTGCTTACTGTAGTGTTGTGCTTGGTTTCCTCCAGATTTGGAGGTAGAGGCACCCCACTGTTTTGACCTGTAAGAACCCTGTGATTGGTATCTAGAGCCTTTTGAGCACCTGGATTTGCCCCGTGAGGCTCTGTCGGACACAGGAAAGGAGCAATTTTGTGTAGGCCAGTGTCTACTTAATCTTGGTGGCTGCACTTGTAAGAAGTCTTTTACAGTTTGCATAGACTTAGCTTTGTCTTCCATTTTCTTTAAAACCTCTTCTGCCTTATTACCAAACAGAGTATCATGCTGTAAAGGTGCATCCAACAATTTAGCTTTAACATGATCAGTCGGATTTTGCTCCTTGAGCCAGGCATACCTTCTAATCACAGATCCAGTAACTGCGGCCCTACAAGAGACCTCCAAGGAATCAAACCCACATTGCAAAGTATGCTTTCCAACCTGTTCTGCTGCATGCAATAATTCCTGTAATTCTTTATTTTCCACATATTCAGAAATTAACATTTTCTGTTTCAATAATCCCATAACATGTTATTTAAGCATATGAAGCTGGCAGTATAAGGCCCTAATTGCCAAGGTTGCAGACGTATAAACCTTCTTTCCCCATCTATCCAGCTCCCTGAAATCTCTATCAGAGGGGGTAGGATTCTTAGCTGTTGAGGCCTTTACACCTTTGGGACCCTGAGAGATAGTTTCAGGGTCAGCAGCAAGACTTTTGAATAAAAATTTGTGGGAGTCAGGAACCCTGTAATATCTGTTTGTCTGGCTTACTAGGAGCCGGAGGTAGGGAATCTGGAGCCATGCTTGATTCCGAAAACACATCATCAACAATGTCTAATACAGGAGGTATAGCCAAAGGCCTATGCTGAGGAAGGAGGAGGAAATCCCTAAGCCTCTTTTTTGATTCTGAGAAATCCTGACTCTCCCAATGAAAATGTTCCCTTAAAGTATGCAAGGTTTCTCCAAAAGAATAATCTTCAGGAGGAGATGCAGATGGGATGGATTCCTCTGCATCTGAATCCTCATAGGGTGGCATAGAAAATTCCTGATCAGAAGAGGAATCAGAAGAAATAGAAACCTGATCTGAAGATTCATAATCAGTGTCTTGCCTAGGCCTCTTATCAGGGGGGGTTGGGAACCCCTGATCAAGGTAATTAAGTCTTCAGCCATTTTGATCATCGTTTTTTTACGCATAGAGGCCTGAGCACGTGGCTCATGCGTCAGTTTTTTAGACTTAGAAGTTGCTTTTGTCTTTGTTTTTGAAGCTGGCATCGGTTTTATATAGAAATGTTGAGGCCTGAAAACGCCCTCAGAAGCCGGTGCCTGCTCAGCAGCTCCGGACCCATCCGAGGAAGAGACATCCGCAGGTACAATACTCAGAATCTTGCGGTATGCCAGACTCCACATGGGTCTCGGTAGAGGCCTGCGACTCGAAAGCAGCGGGTATCAGGGCCTGCGAAAGCGCCTCACTGAGTAGCGGCAAACCGACGAATGGCTTCGGAGAAGCTTCGTTGTCGGTTTTGGACCTTGACGGTCTGACTCTGTCCTTTTCTTTGCGTTTTTTGTGAACTTCGGTAGTCGGATTGCTATCAGATGACATTTCAGGGTAATTAAATCGGTTTCCAAAATATTTTGAAGCAAAGATATACCGATGCTTAATAGTGTGTTGGTTAAATCTAGCACAAAACTGACAGCAAGGCACATTATGATCTGGGCCTAGGCGAGGAATACAGTACAAATGAAAATCCTTATGAGGTATTTGCTTCCCCACAAGTAATGCAATTATTAACTTTTACTGACATCGGTAAGGAGCAAGAAAAAGTTTCCCCAACGGAGTACTTAGCTTTAATAAAAGACTTCGGTTCTGAATCTCGAATGTGAAAATTTTAGGAGTCGGCCGACTGGCACTTGCGAACTGCTTTTGCTTCGGGCACCGTGCGGCAAGAAAGACTGAAGAAAATGGCTTTGGCTGCATGTTTTATACCCCTGACGACCTGACGTCATGGAAGAGGAGACCGCAACCGACGCAGAACCCAAGACTTTGATATTCAGGCCGACTGAGGGCAACCTGCCAGCAGATTACCCAAATGTTATGACTGCAACAGTGAAACACAAAGAACATAAGGCCAGACAAGGTAGTGTGGACCCTAGCATGTGAGCAGGCATTCCAGAAGCTTAAAGAAGCTTTGGGAGGACCCCCTGTGTTAGCCAGGGGGGGGCTATACTTAGCCAGATTTCTTCAAAGGGGTGGAGAGCACCCAGTGGTTTACATAAGTCGTAGGCTCCAAGGAGGAATGCTATGCAGCTGCAGAAAAGGAATGTCTAGCTATAGTGTGGGCATTGCAGAAACGTCAGCCTTATCTGTATGGAAGGAAATTCACTGTTATGACAGATCACAATCCCCTAACATGGTTAAACAGAGCCAGCCAGCAAAATGTCAAGTTGCTAAAATGGAGCCTTGGCTTGCAAGCATATATGTCAGTGCAGCACCGCAGTGAGAGTAACAATGCCAATGCAGATGGGCTCTCAAGACAGGGAATGGGATAGGTACACTCAGACAGACCTAACCCTATCAAGCGGCGTTTCTCAAGGGTCACTTGAAAAACTAGCTTGAGTACTCTTGGGGGGGGGGGGGGGGTGAAGGCTGCGAGCCTAGCCAGATAGGATTTTATATATGATTTCTATCATATGTAAATATGAATGTTGAACTACAGACTTGTTTTCTTAAATGAAAGAATATGCCGTGAAATGTGAACTTAAAACAATGCAACAACATTGCCCTCTGCTGTAAAGAAAGCTAAGACCAGCACTTTTTGTTTGTTCTTTGAAGTTCAAATTATTTCATGACTGTCTATGTTTACAATTCAGCTCCGGCCAGAGTAGATGAAGACATCCTGCCTATTGTTTGAACTTAAGGAATAATTACTAGAGTTTACATGTGAAATGTCTTTAATGGCTGTAGTTTCCTGCGCTGCAAGATAACAAAAGAATGTAGCATCTGTCAGTCTGGGAACACCAGGAAAGTGTAAAAAATGATGCAATGTTTATCAGAACTGCAATAGCAATTTAAACAGAGAGAATCAGAAGGCATTATGCATTTTTGTCTTGACTTTCTAACTCACAGCACTATCTTGCTCAGATGCAAGTTCTTAGACTTGTGTTTTCTTTTAAAAATAGCTAGGAACTAGAAAGATTAGACTACGTGTTTTTCTGTGATGTCAGAACTGTACTGTACTACTGATTTATTTTAGGTATTTCTATGTGATCTGTGAACTCTTAACTAGCTCTGTATAGTAGAAAGTATTGTCTTGTGGTTTTAATCATTTATTATTAAACATTTTAAAATCTTTTAACTGTGGCTGGTTTGTGTTGAGTTGATTTAAGCTCTTAAGAGTACTTGCATGCCTTTGGTAAAACTGTACAAAGCCACTCCAATAGCTTTAGCCCTGGATTATACTACAAACTGGATAATAATATTGCACAGTAATAATTGGACACCCTTTTAAGGGCCTTTGAGTAGCCGATAATTATTAGTGGGTGGTGGCAGCTGGTACTACCGTATAGTCTGGGAAAAGGGGGGCACAGCTGGAGAAGATGTGCCAGCCTTCCCCAGGAGCATCTGTGTGGTTGTATAAACTCTTCTCAAAGTGTGTGTGTGTGTGTGTGTGTGTGTGTGTGTGTGTGTGTGTGTGTGTGTGTGTGTGTGTGTCAGCTACTTGGGCAGGGACACGAAGCACTGGCTGGACAGAGAGGGTGAGCTAGAGGTTTTAGCTTGCCCACTAGGCTGAGATCTGGACACTATAGCTGTGCCAGTGGGGAGTCTTATTGGGAACCTGGAGAGCAAGGGAGCGACCAGCCCCGGACTGACTGTGATGTGTGTGTGCTCTTAAGGGAAATTGTACTTTACTGTGTGTTATCTGTTATCCTTTCCTCATATATGAGATGCCTTCTCTGGTGTTAGTGGTGAGGATTGAGGCTCCTTGATTGCTGGGCCAGGGCACGGGCATCACAGCACTGTCCAAGTACTTTATGACTATGAAAGCCAGCTAGTGCTTTTTTTTTGTAACTAGTTGTACATGGAGCAGAAAAATGCTCTATGCATTACAAAAAGAATTATGATCAGGTCTCCAATCATAACCCACGGTGTAACATGAACACCAAGATTTACCTCTCTATCTTCACTCAAGGTGAATTTCTTGGCATTCATGTCTTGAACACATAAGGCATTATGACTGGTGACCCACTCATAATACTCAGTTTCATCACATTATTATACCACATAACCTTCTTTCTCTACATCAATGTTTTGATTTTCCTTGTTAGCATTTTTATCTTGGCAATTAAAATTTCTAAATTCATATTCATATTCTCATTTCTAAGAGTTTTTGTACTTGTATTTAAACATTCTCACTCTTCTTTTATCTACTTAAACTCTTCACTCATACGCAACATACCTCCTTTCACAGGGTTTAAGTTTGAACCTCATACGAGAGAAATCAACTGCACAAATTTCCTCTTCACATTTTACTGGGATCATGCAAACATTTGACATGTATGATATTTTCCTCATTAATACCAAATTCACCAGATAAATCATTTCCTGAAAGCTAATCTATATCTTCTCCACAGAAGACTACATGTTCTCCATTTTTATTTAATTCATCTCTTCTTTCTTTCATATAAACGTCATCTCTCACCATACAACTCTTCATAAACACATCCTTCCTTCAACCATTCATTCAGATTCAGTACATTCATACCCTATACCATCTGGGCCTATAACTGAAGCATTTACATTCTTTGGTACTTCATCCAATTCACTAATAGTGATTTCTTTTTGCAAATTCTTCCTCAACTTGTTCCGAGAAATTTCTTTACTATCCATTCTCCTCTTATTTTCCATCCTCATACATATTTTCCCAATGCTACACTATTTAAGACAATACTCAATGTGTTCATGTTCTTTTTACCTCTCATTTTACATTTCTGTTTCTTTATAACATCCTTTACCATTTTACCCAAATATGTAGATAGTTCTCTCTCCTTCCCCTTAAATATCTATTAAACAGTAACATGTTTCTTCTTGATTTTTATAGTTTTCAATTTACTAATACTCTCTTGTATTATTCTCTAAATTTTGTAACATTTCTATAAATGCTTCCATATTTCACTTTTCTTCCTTTTATATATCATTCTGCTGCTAAAAAAAACATGCTTTTTATACTTATTTTTTTACACTGAATCCATCACTCAGACCAATTCACTCAGTTTTTATAGATGTCCTTCATGGTTATATGATCCTTAATTAACTGTAATACTTCCCATTCTCCAACACCATCCTGTAATTTCTCATGCACTCTTTTTATCCCCTTTCTTGTTTTCATATACTTTCTTCCATCACCTTGACCTATACTGTTAAATGGTCTGCATCACCATCTGCTACTACCAAGCCTTATGATAATACAAATATCAATTTCAGATTCAACTTCCCTCTTCCTCCAAGTCCACTGGCTTTTATTCCATGAAGCCAGCTGATACCATTATCATTCCTCTTTTTCCATCTTCCCCTTAAATCACAACTAAAATCCTCTAAATATAATTTTTACGTTAACATGACATAGTCTAATAACTGATAAAAACAGATTGTTTCCTTGACAGCTGTTAGTCTATAGACATGTCTGCTCCACCTCACATAAATAGAAGTTATGTCCTTACCATAACGTTCCATGTGGAGTGTTCATCTCGCCTTTGTTCTTACACATGGGTTTGGAGCCGATCCTCGGCTCCGTGTCGGCCACTTGCAAGCTCTGCATCGAGAAGAAGCTCGAGACAACCTAATACCCACAATCCCCCTCTGCCTTTACCTCAGATCTAGTTTGCAAGCAAACCAGTAGTCAGAGAGAGCACACTCATGCCAATATCACATATGCACAGAAACTAAGAGTCTATATATATATATATATATATATATATATATATACACATATATATACATGTCAACTATATACACAACAACTGCAATGCAGAAGCAGAATGCCCCAGACCAGGCACCAAACTGAACGTTCTTCCTAAGGGGGAGGGTGGGAATGTAAGAACAAAGGCAAGATGAACACTCCACATGGAACGTTATGGTAAGGACATAACTTCTATATGTGATAGTGTTCAATCTCGCCGTTTGTTCTTACACATGGGTAGCGTCCCTAGCTCCTTGTTCCTGAGGAACTCACTGAAGGACGTTCTTGAGCACAGTGGAACCAAAGGTTGCCCTGTCCCTAGAAACCTTGTCTACCTTATAATGAGAAATGAATGTATGTGGTTTAGACCAAGTAGCAGCCGCACAAATAGCGTCTAGTGGTAGGCGGGCTGCATGAGCCAGGGATGTAGACACTGACCTTGTGGAATGTCCTTTGGGTTTGTGCAAAAGAGTTTGATCTGAAGAATCATAGACATAGATGATACAATCAGTTAACCACTTAGAAAGAGTTCTTTTGGTAACCGCTACTCCTTTCCTGTTATCAGCAAAGGCTACAAAAGTTGATCAGATTTTCTGTGATCTTTTGTTCTATCCAAGTAAAACCTTAGCTGTCTGTGGACATCTAATTTGTGCAACATATACTCCATTTTATTGGAGTGATTCTTGAAGAAAGTGGGTAATTCAATGGACTGATTAATATTGTTAATAGAACAAACTTTAGGAAGGAAGGATGAATTAGTGTGAAGAGAAACTCTGTCAGAGTGAAAGATCAAATAAGGGTGCTTAATGGAGAGAGCTTGAAGTTCAGATACTCGCCTAGCGGATGTAATGGCTACCAAAAAGAGAGTCTTCCACGACAAAAATTTCAATGGGCAAGAGGAGGCTGGTTCAAAGGGGGGCAGCATTAACTTAGATAATAATAAGTTTAGACTCCAAGGTGGCGTGGGAGATCTAATTGGTGGTCTAATATGAAAAGCCCCTTATAAAAGGCTTTACAAAGTCTGTGGGCCATAACAGGAGCCCCACATTCTTCCACATGGAAATTAGAAATGGCAGCCAATTGAACTCTTAATGTGGCAGGAGAAGCACCCTGATGGAACAAGTCTGTTAAAAACTCTAATATTTTATTCAAAGGAGCTATGACAGGGTCCACTTGCTGTGTATTCGCCCAGAATACAAAGCGCTTCCATTTACTAGTATATGTTTTAGTAGTGGAAGCTTTATGAGAAGCCACTAATATACTCTGAACTGCAGGCGAAAGAAGATTAGACCTGGCTAAGTTGGGAATTGGAGCAGCCAAGCTGCTAGATGGAGGGACAAGAGCGAGGGGTGGGGAGCCCCTGACGAGTGAGTCAATAGATCTGGCTCTGGGTCCAGGATCCAGGGTCCCCGAATGCAGTGTGTCATGAGGAAGGGGAACCAAATTTGACGAGGCCAGAATGGGGCAATGAGGATTATTGTCCTGTGTAGGTTTTTGGCTTTCTGGAGAAACTTTGATATCAGGGGGAAGGGAGGAAATGCGTACAGGAGTCCCGGGGGCCAATCGTGAATCAGTGCGTCCCTGGGGACTTCCCCTGGAAAGGGTAATAGGGCAAAGTAGCTCCTGCATTTGGCGTTCATTGGAGACGCAAACAGATCGCAGGAAGGCTGGCCCCACATGCGAAAAATCTTTTTCGCAACTGACTGTTTTAGGGACCACTCGTGCGGTAACAGTATTGCTCTGCTCAGCCTGTCGGCTATGACGTTGGATGACCCCGGGATGTGCGTTGCTATCAGAAAGCGACCCATGGACTCCGCCCATTGCCAGATTCTCATGGCCTCTCTGCATAGCTGATAGGACTTGGTTCCCCTTGCTTGTTTATGTACCAGACTACCGACATGTTGTCCGTCTGAACTGCAATAGTTCCCAGAGGAAGAAGGGGAGCAAAGTGTTGCAACGCTAGAAACACTGCCCTCAACTCTAGAACATTGATGTGCAGATTGTACTCTAAATTGGTCCATTCGCCTTGGACTGTCTGTCCCTGAAAGATGCCCCCCCACCCTATCAGGAAGCGTCCGTGGTCACCGTAACTGTAGGCGTGGGTAGCACAAATGGTCTCCCCTTGGAAAGGTTGCACGTCTGAAGCCACCAGTTTAGGTGTGTTTTGCATGTGTTCGTTATAAGAATCTCGTGTGTTAGAGGTAGTTGTTGGAACGACCATTGTGCAAACAGTAGCTATTGTAGGACTCTCATGTGCAGTCTTCCCAAGGGTATTGCAATAAGAGAAGCTGACATGAGTCCCAAAACCTTCAGTACCAGTTTTGCTGGGGATTTCCTGGACAAGAGAAGAAGACGTATGCGAGTCTGAAGTGAAAGTATCCTTTCTGGAGGAAGTCTTAGAATTAACTGATGTGTATCTAATTCCGCTCCTATGAATAAGATACTCTGTGATGGCTGTAGTAAGGATTTTCCGAAGTTTACGGAAATTCCTAGGTGAATACACAGTTGAAGAGTGTAGTCTCTGGCCTGTACTAGTTGACGCTGGGTGGTGGCAGAAAGGAGCCAGTCGTCCAGATACGGAAACACCTGGAATCCTAGGCGTCTCAAGTGAGACGCTACCACTGCCATGCATTTGGTGAAGACCCTGGGGGCTGAGGTCAGACCAAAGGGCAGGGCTCGAAACTGAAAGTGACTGGCACCCAGCCGGGAGCGCAAATGATCTCTGGATGCCCTGGCCATTTTGATGTGGTAGTATGCATCCTTCAGATCTATTGAGCACATCCAGTCGTCCTTCTGTAAGAATGGAAGGATCGATTGAAGCGTGACCATTCGGAACTTTTCTTTCTTGACGAAGGTATTGAGGTCGCTTAGGTCCAGAATGGGCCACCAGTCCCCTGTTTTCTTTGGAACTAAAAAGAACCTTGAGTAAGTCCCGAATCCTTTCTGGTCCGCTGGGACTGGTTGGATGACTTTTTTTCTAGCAGCTTTGAAATTTCTATAGCTGCTGGCTCTCGCAGATGGGGCGGTACGTCTGGGAGTCTTTTCTTTGGAATGGGATGGGATAGAAATGGTATATTGTAACCTCTGGTAACCACGCTTTTTACCCACTTGTCTGTAGTTATGTTTTGCCAGGCCTGAGGGTATAAAGCTAGCGACCCGACTGCCTCCAGAGCAGGACAGTCGGGCCTCCTCTCAGGAGTGCTGGAAAGGTTTACCAGGAGTGTATCCCTGTCACCTTGATTCTGCGGACCCCTCTGCCGCCAGGGCGGCATCTTCCACCTCTGCCCCTCCTCTGCCTCTAGAAGGGCATCACCCTGTGTGCCTGGGAAAGATCCTTGGGGTTTTGAAACCACATTTTCCACCACGTTGCCCTTTGGGGTGCGGTCTGGTTGGGGTGGAAAACGGACTCCGACAGCAGACAGAGTCTTTCCCTCCTGCTCACACCAGGTAAGGGTCTCCTTTACTTTGGGGCCAAAAAGATTGGCACCGTCAAATGGGGCGTTAGTAAAGGAAGACTTGAAGGCTTCCGCAAATGAACATAAGCGCATCCAGGATTGTCTGCGAAGAGCAATCGCTGAAGCTGCTGCCCTACTCGAACCTTCGGCTGCGTAAGAGATCAGCCTCATGGACGAGTTCACAATGGATGTAAGGGTATTAAGTTGCGCTGTCACTTTCTCTGAGACGGCAGCATCTGTAGTACCCTGGAAGGTATCTCCCAACTCTTTGACTAGATCCCTCTGTAGTCGTGTAAAGTGGGTCAAATAGTTCAGGGATCGCATGGAAAAAGCCGCTGAACTAAAAATGCGCTTCCCATACCTGTCCATAGTCCTAGAATCTTTATTAGGGGGATGGACAGATGAGGAAGATTCCGACATCTCCTTTTTCGTGGCCGCTGCCCACCACCATAGCGTCCACTGGAACTCCTTTTGTCAAGTAAGTCTTGTCCTGGGGTGCAGTGATATACTTATTGGGTTTCCTAGGGACTGGTTCCACTGTGTCAGGAGCCTCCCACGCCCTTCGAGCAATAAGTTCCATTAATTCATCGAAGGGCAGAGTGACCCAGGAGGAGGAAGGTCGAGCACCGAATGCCTTCAGCAAGACTGACTCATCCTCAGAAGGGGGAAGGGACTGCCAGTCACCTCTCTGTTTCAGGATCTCCAATATGTCAGAAAAAGAGACATCTTCTGAAGGTGACTTAGGGGACCCTTCTGACTCATCCAAGTCAGTATCGGATGTCAAAGATTCTTGTGGAGAATCTAAGTGTCTCCTCTTACACAACCTTTTCCTAGGGACTTCTTCGTGGGAGCATCCGAAGAAGCCTCCGAGGAAGAGGGGCACCCTCCAGGGTGGCTGAGACACCGGTGCTCGGCGCTTGGATGTGGCCGTGGGTGCAGAGGAGGATAACGGCCCTTTATGGGGAGGAGAGGTTGCTTCTACTGATGTGGTTGTCTGGATAGACAACACCTTCCTCATGAGATCGAAAGCCCCCGGGTCCCGAGTTGAAGAATCTCCCGGTTCGAAGAAATGGGAAGAATCCCGAGACAGGCACGAAGGCATCGACCCGAGGACGGAGCCGAATCGATCCGCCGAGGCCCCGAGGGGAAGAGTCGGAACCGAAACGTCGGTTCGACTCTCGGCCCCGGAACCAAGGACAGATCGTCGGCTCCGAGACTCCGGTACCGGGTCCGACGGAGTCGATGTGAGGAACAGACCGAGAAAAGGACGGTTCTGGACCCGAGGGCTCCACAATCAGAAGATCAACCTCTTCCGGCTCCAAAGACTGGACAGGTCTCGGAGGAGGAATGGATGGAGACAATGGAAGGCCTTCAAGTTTCGACACCAACTGGGTGGAAACCGAAATAAGTTTGGATAGGGCCGAATGCTCCAATAACTTCTGCACCACACGATCCACATCGACATCGGAGAGTTTAGAAGAAGAACGGGTCGAAGGAACCGAGGACGGAGCCGACCTCAATAGAGTCGAGGGAGGGAGCTCCATCACCGGTTCCAAGACTCGAGGCTCAGGAACTGACACCAGTTGAACACTCGGCCCCGAAGTCTGTGGAACCGGTGATCTAACTTTACTCGAAGAGCTCGGAGCCGATGACTTGGGCTCCGATGTCCTCGATTCCTTCGAAGATTTGGATGCCTGGTCTGAAGCATCCAGAGCCTCCTGAAAGGAAGGTTTTAATAACCCCCTGTCCATGAGTTTCCTGCGCCTATCTGTCATGACCCTCCCACTAAAAGAGTGACAAATTGAACAGTCCTCTTGTAAGTGGAAAGGGCCAAGGCAGTAGACACAGGAACTATGGTTGTCAGTAACTGACATTTTTTGGCCACACTGGCAACGTTTAAAGCCTGATTTAATTTTCTCAGACATCTTACAGGTAAGAGAAAAAGTCAAGTCCAGTAGAGAGACAAATCCAGTAGAAAAAAGTCGAATCCGATATAAAAGTCAGTCCGGTTGTCAAATTTAGTAAGGGGTGGAAGGCCCCGAAAAACCCTAACCAGTTTAAGTAAACTTAACGGTACCGAGAATTCCTACCTTACCACACACACATACACTATGTCTACCAAAAAGTACTTTTAGAACAATTTTTCTTAAAATATAACAAAAATAAAGTTATATCTTATCTGAAGTCGCTCGAGCTAGATCCCAGTGATGCGAACGCAGCAGCGGCAAACTAGATCTGAGGTAAAGGCAGAGGGGGATTGTGGGTATTAGGTTGTCTCAAGCTTCTTCTCGATGCAGAGCTTGCAAGTGGCCGACACGGAGCTGAGGATCGGCTCCGAACCCATGTGTAAGAACAAACGGCGAGATTGAACACTATCACATACAACAGTTAACCTTCCCATCCCCATCAACATTACAACAAATTTTCACTGTTTCTTAACACAGAGCAGGCTCTCAACTTTCACTTCCTACGTTTTGTATTATATTTCCACCCCACAAATTTGTTTTCAGTCTTTCTTCATTTGTCAGGAATTTTAAATTCCCCTCCAACATAATATCCACATCACATTTGGCACACCATTCAAGTATCCTAGCCTTCTTACAGTGTTAATATATTGCTCACAATTACGGACAGTTCTCCAAACTGCTGTGCATCCTTAAGTTTAGGAGAAATATTTAAAAAAATTTTTGTTTTCTTATTTTTACTCCTTCCTCTACTGAATATTTTTCCTGGGTTTATGTACATATAATCCTTGATCCTCAGAATCAGATTTTCATAGTCTTGCTGTACACCCTTTGTTCCCACACTGACTACATTGTATGTTGTCTCAATCATTAAATAATTAAACAAAATTAATTACACAAAAAAAAAAAACATGATTTAGGCAGGCCAGCATATCTTTTATATTCCTCTATGACCAGCCACAAAAAAGGCAAGTGTTTTACCATATTTTTTCACATTTAAATACAGCTTTCTACCTCCACCATCCGTTACACAAGTTTATCATCCCTAACTTTCACAATGTTAACAGTTTCACATAAACCCTGCAATGCGTTTCTTAACACAGTTCATGAATTTTATACTGCAAAGCAACTTTAACATTTAAGTTACTACCAAAAAAAAAAAAAAAAAAAAAAAAAAGTTTGTTCTATGGATAGGTGTCCTTTTTTGTCACACAGGTCCAGAACTTTTGTTACCAGTCCCTCAAATTCATATGTTAAGTAACAAAAAAAATCTGTCAATATGTACAGAAGACAGAATTTCTTGAGCTTTAAATCCCAGTATAGTTACCGACCTGTTCCAAACATAGTATCCATTCGTCTCATTTTTTCTTTTTCTCACAGATGGACTCCAGTTCCTTTTAAAAACAGTTTTACTTAAGTTTGCTGCTGCTGCCGACGCCTGTTGCTCCATTAAGTGTTTGCTGCTGCTGGGATTATCCTGCGTGATTATTTTTAAAGCAAGCCTTCCTAATGCAATTTCCATTATCTGTACCACTCCAAGTGGCTTGCTTCATTATCCACTAAGACAACTGAATGGCTGCTCAACTGTATCATCCACCACACAGGAATCTATATCTGCACTATGATTCTCTGAATCGTACATTTTTTTAAATCCAAATTCCCATTTTCCACCTCCAAACTCTCCACAGCTTTTCTCTCTTCATCAATGATGCTGCGGCTTCTTTTAGATCTTCTCCTTGCTCCTGTAGCAGTCCTTCGGCACTAACTAGCAGTTCCACAGAGAAAACAGCAGGGTTGGTTTCCTGATCCCCTGTCCAAATTTCCCCTAGTAGTACAAATATCACATCAGTTATCCCTTGACAAGAAGCCACCAGCCTAGTGGGGCTAACCCAGTCAACATAGAAGGATATGTAAATAAAAATGTTTGTAACCCTTCCTCCTGACATTCAGTGGCCCAGGGAGTGGGTACTGTACAGGTCCCTCTTTAGTCATCTGGACAAAATCAGAGAATGTCGGCCATCTTGGCCATACTTCTACACATGTAAAACTTGCCTTTTTATTAGGAATATTGCAGTGAAGGAGTAAAGCAGTTTTTACTGTTAAGGGATTGAGAAGGTGGTTACTGCCCAAATGTAGGTGGTTGTATCTGGCACAAAAGCTGTTGGTTCACTCTCTTGAGAGAGACAGATCTATTTTTGGCTTTCCCCACCTTAAGCTTTGGAAAACCACTGTATGTAGTCTCCATTCCTGACTGCTGACCTTAGAACTGTTAACTGCTTTGATATGGTGCTCAGGTCTGAACACATAACATGATACTTGAAGGTACAGGACTACGTGAGAAGTTGTGTACCATGCCATCATCACGAACCTGCAGAGTTGGTTAACAGTGGGTCACACCCTACTTAGGTGCCATAACACCATCATATCTATGATTACTTTCTGTGCTCCTGCCAAACACTGAAGGTATTTGGAACTGTAATTACGGGAACTGCTTCTTTTACGCTGAAGTACTTCTTAGCCATGGAATAACTCAAGCATCCTGCATCTAGAATTGACTCACGTAACTCTAGACCTTAGGCTTATGTTCGGATTCATCTGATTTAGCTCACTTTTCTTTTCCACTGTTGCATTATTTACCACTTGTAAACTGCCAGCTTGTGGAAAGAGAACCTTACAGACCATGGAAGGATTGTTGCTTCAATGCTTCCTCAGTCTTTTCCTAGTTTTCAAATTTTTGTGCTGACACCAAACAGTTTTTAAACAATGGGAGTATTCGGATACTGTCTCTAAATGTTCTCTGGTGAGCACTCATGCCAAGCTGTGGATAAGTGACCCTGACACTACCACCCTGGAAGCCATAGCAGGTTGCTGTACTCTAAAACTAAGCTGGGGGGGGGGGTCCTGCTCCAGCAAAACTGCAGAGAATTTGCTCCTTAACACCTGAAAAACTTCTGAGGTTGCAAACTGCTTTAGTTTTTCCATTCAAAAAAGTCTGGATCCTATTTATGTCAGACATTTCATGAGATTCACATTTAAAGCACTTTCTTATCATGCAAGAGTCTCCATGAAGGAGAGATTCTTTGGAGGGGAACCCAATGAAATGGTTTCCTCATACTCCACTGGGGGGGTCCCATGGAGTGCACTGATTATATGTTCAAGCTTCCATGAAAAGGGACCTCTTAGGGGTATAACAAGGCCATCTCTCACTGCATTTTTTGTCATCTTGCTGCATTCTGCAAATTTAAGGCAGTATTCCAAGTCTGGCAGTTAGCCTAAAGAAATAAGGTTATAAGCTGCTTCCTGTGGTTCTGGGTACAATTCCCTCAGTTTCTATTTGTCTACATGTGACTACACAAGTCACTTAAGCAGACAGTGCTGACAGCTAGGAAATTAGGCTAGGCTCATTACTGGTCTCCTAGTCCAGGTCTATTTCATAATACTGAAATTTCATAATGCTGAATTTCATAACATTGAGACCAAACTATCTAAATCCCAAAACACTGAAAACCCAAAACATTGAAAACTCAGAACACTGAAAGTGTGCTTCATAACATTGAAAACTACAATGCATATGTAAATAACATCCTCTCCACCTATAACAACTAACAAACACACCTTCTACTAAGTTTCTACCCTCAGCGTATGGAAATTAACTTTTTTCAACTGTAGTGCCATCTTAGAGTTTGTATACTTAATTTGCGGGGGTGTGGGGGGGCAGAGCGTAGTAGAAAGTGTGTTTTGTTAGTTAGGTGGTGTTGTAGGTGGAGGGGATCTTATTCACTTGTGCAATGTAGTTTTCAATGTTATGAAGCACACACTTTCAATGTTCTGAGTTTTCAATGTTTTGGGTTTTCAGTATTTTGAATGTTCGATGTTATGGTCTCAATGTTCTGAAATTTCAACGTTATGAAGTAGGCTCCCTAGTCCACATGCGTAGTAGCTCCATGTGATTCTGTGAAATGCAGCATGCTCATGAACAAGTCATTATTTGGTAACACCCATACATCTGAAAGAGGTGAAAATATATTCAAAAATTTCAGGCAACAGTCTGCAAGTAAGTCTTCCATACGTTTTTGAAGTAGCTCTGGCAAAAGTACCCCCAACATCTCAAACGTCCATACCAAACACACTTGCACAAAAAAACAGCTCACAGTTAAATAACTATTTACAAAAGGACAGCAGAAATAACTTCTGAATCACAGTTTATGGAAAACAACCACATAACTAAACTCCAGAACCATAATCAGTAATACAAGACTCTTCCAGACTCTAGTGAACTCAGGAAGATCATAATGAAAACATCTACTGTGGCAAAAAGTATTACATTACTTTGTTTTATGGTGTTCCTTTTGGCAACAGTTCTTTTCTCTTATCACTCAAAAAGGCACCAACTATAAAGGGGACAACTAAGATTAAATTTTGAGATGCAAAATCAGGGAAAACAAATATAGTGGGAGAGTTCGACTACCACCAAGTTGATAGCTTGGATAAAGCAATGCTCTAATAATTACTGCCTCCTCAACTCCTAATTTAGAGTATCAACAAAAACGACTTAGAACAGTAAACTGCCTAATTAGGGAAAACAACATCCTTGAGACAGTATTAGCAAACCTCAAGTCTTCATGCTCTCTTTGGACCATGGTGCTTTTACTTTAAGAGTTCAGTACAGCTTTAGTTCTTAGAGTTTATAAATTTATTTTCTAAAGCAATTTAATGTACATATCTAAAGGCAAAAAATTTACCGGTCACTCAGAATCCCAAGGGGGTATGTTAATGCACTGGTATAAGTATAAAAAACACAGTACCACCTACTTATGAAAAATCCACTGGTGCACACCATAAATTAGCATTTTTAATGCTACTTTCTTTGTAGAGACATTATACAATATCATTGTTATGTCAGATAACACGTTTCTGGTGTTTCTGTTTAAATGCCTTTAAACTTCCACTTCAACATGCAGGTTAGACTAGAAGAAAATCTTAAAAAAACAACAATGAAGCAGTGCATTATGGGTATTCAAATAATCTCTAGCAATGTGGTATGCTGAGCGTTTCTGACCATCTTCTGATAAGCTGAATTCTGAGTAATACACAGCATAAATTAAGAACCTGTGCAGAAAAGAAAATTAAAATATAAAATACTAACATTATTTGTTCTGATTTACAAAGTCAAAAATTACCAAAAATGTAAAATATTAAAAGAAAAAAAAAAACTTCAGCATACATTCTGGTTTTCAGTACCTATCGCCACTTCTTACAGTAATCACTCCACACAACATATCGGTGAAAACTCCCATCATAATTAACTCTACGTGCTTTTTCCTGCTGTGTCTGATGACCATCAAGCCTCCCCAATTAACCAAGTCCATGTGCCCCCCCCCCCCAACACACACAACTTGGCTTGTCTGCAAATGAACACAAAACTGGGCCATCATACAGGCAAGCTTCAACAGTGGTTTGTACCCCTGTCAGCACCCTGTCATGTTTGTTATGGGTGCTAACCCCTCCCCTAGGCAGCAGAAGACAATTAACCCACATCCCTACAGAGGTCACTATGCTCTCCTCATGCGAGTGGTGCTGGAAAGGTCACAGTCTTCCCCCTCACCCCCCACCAGATGGCAGGTAAGATCATTCTACCCACACCTGCACAAAAAGATACCAGAGCTGTTTGGTGAACTCAGCACACTGGAGCCACAGTTGGGGATCCATCCCTTTATGCCAGCTGAGTTGGTCTCACAATTCTGACCATATGCAATATACTTTTATATAATGTAGTAATATTAAAAACCTATACTAATCTTACCATAAATCAATTTTAAGAGTTTAGAAACTACATCTACAACTACTTTATCTGGAGACAAAACAGAAAAGTGCTGTTTAAAAATGCCTAATATGCATGTACTTCATGTTTACTGTTCATAGATTTATAGATTAGTACTTAGTTAACTGTCTTTGCAAGCCATTTTAAGTCTAGCCAATTATTACTTGTGAGACTCAAACCCTGCACCTTGTGTTTGCAAAGCAAACACCTTAACCATTAGGCTACCCTCCCAACCCCTGTAGAATACAGTCTGCAGTAGACCAAACAAATCTTAAATATAGAGTGTACTGTAAGCATTTAATTATTCACTGGCATCTTTACATAGTGTACATCTTCTAAGCAGGTTCTAGCCTGAGTGCTTATTTTAATACACTGCTTCAAATCTGCATAATTTGTCATACAAAATTAATTCTGAAGCACAAAGGCAAAATAAAGGTACCAGACACCATTAAACAGCACCTTTCTGGCATTTTCTCCTTCCAGATAGAGTGATGGTGACACCATTTCCCTAATATCAATAAAAAAGGCTTCTAAAAGGGACAATCAAGACCATGTAAATCATAGGTAGTATTTGTTTTTCAAATGCAACACTGGAGAACATGAAGAAACAAAAACTAAGTGTACATCATTTTGTGCATGAAAAATATTTATAAGACAGAAGGCCGGCTAAAAGATAAATGCAGTACTTTTACAGCAATTATATTTAATGCTTTGAATGTGTGTTAAATGAGGTTTAATATACTTTTAAAAGAAAAGTCTGCTCACTTATCCCAAAATGCCTCAAGAAATTCTCGAAACAGCAGCCATACGGTCATTCCAAGTTAAATCACATAACCAGTAGAGGGAGCCATTTATCTTTGACCATGAAAAAAAAGATACTTCAATGTTTTATAATAAACCCACAACTGTGGGCAAGTTGGAGGTTCACAATCTCACTTATGGCATGTCTTTGGGATGTAGGGAGGAAACTGAAGCACCAGATGAAAGCCAGTATGGACAGAGGGTAGCCATGCAAACTTCACAAAGGAGGCACCTCAACCAAAGAATGAAGTGTTGTGAGCAGCAACTCTATTTTCCAACTATGACACCCACGTTTAATTATATTTTATTTAAATTAAACAGATTAATGAAAAACATAAACACTAAAAGTCAGGACCCAAGAGTGACAGCAGATAAACTAAACTTCAACTCTGTGTTGCCAGAGAACTCACAAAAACATGCAGAGTTGCAAGTGGTATTATCTCTCAAATGTTCAGAATTTTGCAGAAATGTTCTGAGTTTTGCATATTTCTGATCTATTCCTCATAAAATTTCATTTTTTTCATTCAGGGTTACAGTAACCAGTGGCAGACATTTGAGTTTCAGGACTTTAAATCCTTCAGAAAATGTATGTTAATTCAAAACCTGTTTCTCCAGCAGCTAGGTTTATAACAGCGATATTTAAAATTTGTCCCTAATTTTGGGTCCCTTTCTCCCCATTATTTTTGGCTTGGTCCCTAATTCTTGCACAAAAAGGTTGAGAAATAGGATATCTGATTTAGACTGACAAAGTAAAGACATTATTCGCAAGGAAAGTTCAAAGGTTAGAAGGCAAGGGCTATATTCAAAGACCAATACAGATGCCCTTTTACAGAGCAACATACTTTGAGACTTTTTTTTTTGTCTTAAAGGTAATGACAAACCCAATCCTGTTTGGAAATCAGTGTCAAGGGACCACGGGGTGAAGTACATAAACAGGCAAGTTTATACTAAAGATTAACATTAAATATAGGAAAAGAGTTAAGATATGGAATACACTACTCGCTGTAGAGAAAGTTATTTTAATTACTATTTTAGAAATAATCTGGGTACACACCTACATGGGATGATTGCAAAAAACTCTTCTTAACTGCCACGAGGTCTCAAGTCCAATATCACCATATATGAACCTACATTTCTGCAATCTTTAGAGTTCATATTACTGAAAGAGTGCTGTAGGACAGCTGGAATTGATTATTATGACTTTGCACTTATGAAATATAAGAATAATAATAAACATACAATTAAACTAGTTAATAGGACATGACTGTGCGATATAGCCATGTTAATTCTTACCTGAAGTGGCATTCTCGAAAGCCTTAGCTGGTCTCCTTTCAATTTTTACAGATTGTGCTGTCCCAATGTTGTATTCTTCCATTCTTTCAAAATCTATGGTGAAAGGTTTGTTGTCAAATATAACATCAATGCTTTTCTGTTTTTTTCTCCAGGCACGTTCTACAGCTACATTACCTTTTACAGGGTATGCTACAGGCTGGTCCTTGTGATCATAATAAACCCACTGAATTTTTTTTGAAATGTCAGCCTCTTCTACCTTTAGTTTTTCACCCTGCAAAATTCTATTTATGAGCTTTGTCACATCCCCAATTGCATAGATAGTGTACTCCATAAAACCACAGACAGTCACAATACAGTCTTCAACAGAAATTCTGACAGCATGCTTCCTCTGAAGATGGTCAATGTAACTTCTGTAACATTCACTGAGGTCCTGTAAGCATTCATTCTCTATCTTCTCCTCATGGAGTTTGCTGTGAACTTCCTTCTCTAAATGACAAGCTATTCTATCACCATCCAACTGGGATGCAACATAGATAGTTAGCCGCACTGAGTTACATGCCTGAATTGTATCTTGAATAGAAACTTCCATGGCGGTCTGAAAGTCACTCTCAGTCATTTCTAAAGCAGACCTTTGGCAAACACTGGACAGCTTCTTCTCTAGATCTTCCTCAGCAGTTTTACGGGAAAGTTCAAGAATTTTCTGGAGATCCTCTTCCTCATTAAGATACTGATGCTTGAAGTCCATGGAGCACTGAATTGCTAGATACATTTGGGCTTCCTCATCCATGTCCCTTTCAGACAATGACTGAAGAGAAAGCTTTTTTGCATATTTCAGCAGCGACTCCTCATCTCCTAACTCAATGCTAGCCTCTTCCCTTTTGCTAGCGTCAGAGTTCTCTTTTTGTGATTTCACTTCATTACTGCACCTTTTTTCCACATCATCTTCATCATCGTCTATAACAATAACTTCAGATGCACCACCACCATCTGGAGCTGTATACAAATTTTCTTCATCACTGTCCAGTTCCTGGTTATCAGCTGTTTCTCCAAGCACCAGCCCTTCAGACCTTCCAGATATCCCTATGCTGTTTAAATTAGATGTTTCGGAATTTTCATCAGATTCCTTTTTATTGTTTTCATGAATGACAGCAATTATGTCTTTGATCTGCTCTAATAAAACAACAGACAACAAAAAGGTCAGTAGCTAAACTACAAATAAAATGTCAATAAAAAGCAGCTCATTTGTAAATGTCATTAAAAACGTTTAGTATTTAATCAGCGCAATTAACTCTTCCCCTTTTAGATTCCCCACTCCTCCACAATTTTATACCGACTGAAGTAAACATCATAATTTCATATCCTCTCTAAGTTTCACATAAAAGAAATTCCCCATACTATCAAAATCATCCCGTTTCTGCACCAGTCATTTTTTTCTGTGAAAGCTGGCTAAAAGACAGAGCTCTGGCTGTAAAGAGAAAAGACATCATCAACAATCAAGGGTATACCTTCAGTCTTATGTTAGTCAGTCCCACATGCCAATTTTTTTACACTCCCCAAAGGAGGCAAAAAACAAGGCTATAACTCTTCTGCATGGCACAGAGGAATTAAGACCCAAATACTACCAAACAACCACAGTTTGATTATAAACATGGGCATCTTATGGATGGATGGGGAGAGGTATCTAGGATTACCTGCAGCAATGACACCTACCAGAGAGTAAGCAATCAGACACCGACGTCAGGCAAACTCCTGCTGAAAGCTGAACAAATGCATCATTGAGATGGTGAAAGTAGGTGAGCTACATAGCTGGACAGAAGGCTAGGACACTCCACAGGCATGTACGTTGGCCCACCCTACTACCGGACTCTTGCGTCAGGGGAGAAGAGATGAGCAATTTAGCTTCCTGGACAAGAAGGCATGAGGTGTAAAGCTTTCACCTACCCCACGGATGTCCAGCACCTGTAGGAAAGAATCTGACAGGGTGCAAGCAAGGGAGCCACTGGGAAATGGTGTTGTGGAGACTGGAGACTGAATAAGAAAATACTGTGAAAGCTACATGGCTCGAGGCAAAAAAGGGAAATTAGTATTTGGTCCGAGGTTCAAGCCTGGCATCCTAAGTGTCCATTAGAGTATAAATGCTCATCTTGTTTGGTCATGTTCCATGCCCTGTACTCAGATTCCTTCAGATATCCCAAAAACATGCTGTTCAAGGACTGCATTTATCGTTATCATAAACTTATCTTTGATTTATCTTAAATAGCATGAAGCACAATTTAGCCACACCACTAACACTATTCAATCTCAAAACTCCATACAGGTTTTGTAATAAGCAAATGAAGAACTAGTGTCACACCCTTGCATAAGGGACAACCTTCCACACACTCATCAATTACAGACCATTATGTCTGACCAGCCTCATATGCAAAGCTATGGACTTGTCATGGAATTAATCAAGACACTGGGAACTTCCAATCACTGGACCTGTCTCAGTTTGGATTCGTCAAAGGCAAATCATGCTTACTCAACCTGGTGGATTTGTTTGAAAAGGTCATAAAAGCAATGAATGAAGGCAAAATGGTGCATACCGAATACCTCGACCTGGCCAACGCTTTTGACAATTCTCCATTAAGGCACAGTAGAAAAACTAAAACGGGGAACAAGCCCCCTATTTCACCCACTGGGTTGCCAGATGCTCACAAACAGGATGCAGAGAGTCAAAATAGAGGAAGTCACTTCCAGGACTATCCCTTGTACTAGTAATTGACAGCGACAGCTCCTAAATGCCTTATCCCATGCATGGGTCCCACCAAATTATTTATGACATGATCCTAGTTACTTTAATTATGGGGAATACATAATTATGGACCATGGGATGGGCATGGCTAATCTATAACCAAATGGGATAGGTTATTTTAAGTACAAAAAAGGCAAACTGGCTAGGCTTAAAATGGCCCCAAAGGGCAGCTAACCAAGTACTTACCCCATGAATTTATTAGTGGCTATTTTAACAAACAGGCCTTAGATTCACACTGAAGCATTATTCCCCAGATCAGACTTTCAAAGGAACCGTTAGCTCAGTGCTATTAACCCAATAAAAAGTTAAAAATGACTCAGTTTACAGGCTGAGTGGTAATAATGACAGTCTGTCTTCTATGGAACCTTTCCATAGGACTTTGCCTCTTAAAGAGCAAAGGAAGTAGCTAACAAGGCTAAATGGGTCTTCCCTTCTGCAGTGATGAAGAGGCAAGCAGCACCATAGAAACAAAACTGCTAAAGTCCTGAGGCAAAGTTACACTTTTTTAAATGAGCTGTGCTGTTTAATCCATTCTAATAAAGGCAGTACAGAAGATTACAAAGATGACTCAGAAAAACTCAGAAAATCACAGAAAAAATGGCTGATCTTCCCTTCTCAAAGTATGCATCACAGGTTAGCTTTTCCACCCTTAACACAAATCTACTGCAATCAAAGGAGACTGCCCACTCACATAGCAATGAACTCTTACAACACACATGCTGCTCTTAAAGCATTATAGCAATACACATTCAGTTAAAATATCACTGATCACAGATCCCCCCTTTTGCTACTGCCTTAGAATTCAGTACATCTGACACGTTCTTAGCCATTCTATTCATCTCTGGATTTTAACTGATTTATTCAATTTTACATATACTAATGCAAAAATACTGAGGTTAGAAAAACTGCAGACAAGCAGAAATATCCATATCAATATAAAATAATCTGAGGACATAAATGAAAGCTATGTACTTACCATAATGACAGACCCATATTGTCCGATTTTCGCCTGGTTCAACATGTGAGCTGTCTGATCTGACCTCTGCAGCAAATGTGAAGCTTCTTCAGTTCCAGGGCTATGACTCTCCCCCTACTCAATTTCCTGTACTCCACCTTAATACCTCAGATAGAGTTTGACCCCATTTAAAACAAATAATTTACAAAAAAGTGTAAATAAGACAACAGTTGCATATAAGATAAACAGAGGGATAGAAGGCAACAGTCAGAACAGGATTGCCCAGAGACAGCGAAATGAGAAACATCCACCTGGTCACTCCAAAGTCCTAGGTGTCAGTCTGGAAAGGGGTTAAGGAAGAAGGTTGAAACAGATTAAAATCAGACAACCTGGATCTCTTGTTATGGTTAAGTTATGCAACTTTCATATCCAGTGTCATCTATTTTCGTCCAATTCAACGTGTGGAACAGCTTCCCAAGCTGTCTATCTGGGTGGTGTCAAGAAGGACATTCCTGAAGATGGAGGAACCAAAAGAGGAATGTTATCTACAATGTACATCCAGTGCGAGACTATATGGTCTATGGACTAAGTCGCTGCAGCACAAATGTCATCAATGGAAAGCCTTTGAGAAAAGGTTGTTGAAGTAGATATTGCTCTAGTGGAATAAGCTTTAGGTTTAGATTGTAGAGCCAAGTTTTTTTTGTTATAGACAAAGGAAATGCAATCTGCTAACCTTGAAAGGGTAACTTTACCAACAGTGTTTTCTAATTTTGGCTTTGAAAAGGCAATAACCAACTGATCAAGATTTCCTAAATTCTTTCATTCTATGAAGGCAGAACCTGAGATGAAGATGTAAAATGTATTCTCCTTTGTTTGAGTATCTGGAAAAAAATACAGGCAAGTGGCAAGTTTACTGACAGATTTAAACTTGCTTCGGATGCCACCTTAGGAAGGAAGGACGCATTAGTTCTCAGACTACCTGTCCTTGGGGGAACCCCAGATAAGTGCCCGTAATTACAAACTCCACCTGGCTGACTTAACTGCCACCAGAAAAATTGTTTTCCTAATCAGGAACATTAGATCTACTGTGGCCACACGTTCAAAGGGGAAGGGGGTTGAGTGAGCCTGCAGCATAATGGTAATGTTCTATGGGGGAAATGGGTTTCTGATGGGAGGTTGTAAAGAAAAAAAAAAAAAAAAAAAGTTCATCCAAAAAATGGCTTTAGAGATTTTTAAGAAAGCTATGGAAGTGTCATTTTGGCTGATCTAGAAATTCAAGATTGCTGCCATTTGCATACTGACTGTGGAATAACTTGAGCCTTTATCAAACAGTTCAGATAAAAAATTCCATGGTTGACAGAAGAGGTGCTGAGAAAGGATCCAATCCTTTGGAAATTGCCCACATGGTGAACCTTTTCCATTTCCCAGGGTGCACCTGTTTTTTTGTGGCTGGCTTCTGAGCAGCAGATATAATTTTGATAACTGTAGTGCGGAGCATGACATCTCTGGCTATGGCCAAAACTGGACAAACAATGTGGTTTGTTTCATGGATTTCTTGTCCAGCAGAAGCAATCTTGACAGGTGAGTTAGAAGATCTGGATAATGATCCGACATCCATGAAGGATGTAGGACTACAGGCCATAGAAGGATAACCTTGTTTGTCAGGGCCAAAAGGGGAAAATGTGGATCACCCTAGCCTTGCACTGTCTTTCTTTCTGGCTAAACTTGTTCATTAGCAGTAAGGCGGAGGAGATACAGGAGGACCCAGGAGCCAATTGGGGACGAGAGCATTCTTCGGTGATAGACCTTATGGAGGGATCAGGACAAAGTAACTGTTGCATCTGTTGTTGAAATATGAAGCAAAGAAGTCACAGCAAGGTTGGACTCTGCGACAGAAAGTCAAAATTTGACACTGTTAGTCTGAGGGGACTACTTGCGAAGTGGCAGGATAGTCCTGCTATTCAGTCTGTCCACTAAGACAATGAATGATCCTGGGATGTGTGTTATCAGAAAGCAGCATGAAGACATTGTCCACTGCCAAAATCTTACAGCCTCTTGACACAGCAGAGAAGAATGGGTTCCTCTGTTTGCTGATATGCCATACTACTAAGTCTGTATGGAGATCACACCTTTGGGGAGGAGATCCTGGAATGCCTGCAAAAGCAGAAGGAATGCCCTTCATCTCCAACATACTGATGTGAAGACTGGCCTCTATGGGTGACCATGTACCTTGGACCACACTCACGGCAAAATGCCCCCATTCGAGAAGGGAGGTGTCCTCAGTTACTACTGCTACCTGTGAGTGTGTGGAAAATTACTGAAGTGGATGTTATCCACCAGTCAACGTGTCATCTGTGCGAGTAGAGTCTTTGCACGTAATGGGTGAATGTTCTAAGACAACTGAACATTAGGGTCCACTGGAGCACTCTCAACTGGTACCTGGCTAGTGGAACCATCAGTATCGTGGATGCCATTAGACCCAAGAGGAACAAAATCAACCTCACTGGAGGCAAGGGATGAAGCATCTGCATGGCAACTAGACAACAGATAAAACCCTGGAATGAGTAAGGCTGGTGATCTGTATTCTGGTACTGAGGTGGCATCCTACAAATTCTACTTGTTGGGCTAGTGTGAGGACACTTGGAAAGATTTACTATTATTCCTAAATCCAGTAGCAACTGGAGCACAGATTCAGAAGGTGTAGCAGCAGAAGCATGGCGGGAGTACTTGGGAGTCAACTGTTGAGGTAGGGGAAAACCTGGATGTCTTAGCAGTTGCAAGCATGCAGTCACCACTGCTATGATCTTGAACACCCCGGGGGCTGTGGTGAGACCAAAAGGCAAGGTTCTAAATTGATGGTGACCGGCTCTCAGCTGGAAATACAGGAATCTCCTGGAGAGGTTCGCTAGCTTCACATGATAGTTCAGTAGATTTTCAGGGCACTTGCTGAGATCCAAAATGGGTCTGAGGTCCCCCTTCCTTGGCACTACAAAAGAACAATGAATAGACGCCAGATTCTAACTGGTCTTAGGGAACTGGCTGGATAACTTTTTTTAAGCAGTTTTGAAATTTCCACTGCTGCTGATTCCCACGTCACAGGGTGGAACATCAGGGGCATTCCTCTTTTTCTGAGGAGTAAGGGAAAAGAGAACAGACTAGAATACAATATCCTCTGGAAATCATCTTTAGCACCCACAAATCTGTCTTTCAGAGTTGCTAACATTATATCTGCTTTCTTGAGTATGGGTTCCACCACATCAGGGTCCTTCCATGTCTGGTGAGCCATACGATCAACTTGAGGGTCAATGGGTGGTGCCTCCTAGGATGATGTAAGGCCTGAACCAAAACCTTCCAAGAACATTGGCTCAACAGGTAAGGGGTCCTGGGTAGACTATGCCCCACTCTGCTTCATCAACTCAAGGATCGCACCGAAGATGCCATCTTCTGAAGGAGAGCAAGGGGACCCCTCAACATCCAAATCAATGTCTTCCATGAAGAATTCTGGAGATGGATCCATCTGCTTTGCACATCTGTCTCTTATGAACTTTCTCTGGAGGGACATCAGAAGGTTCAGAATCAGACTGGGAACTAATATAGCATGAAACCTCTTATGCTTATGGTTACTGCTGCCCCTGTCTGACAGAAAGATGGAAAAGAGGCAGACTCCTGCTGGGATTTGGGTGGAACCAAACTGAATAGAGAGGCCTTCCCCTTAAGCATAGCTAGGATCCTATGAAAGGCTTCAAACACTGAAGCTGCAATCAGCTCAGAGGACCTACCCCTGTCCAAGGATGACTGAGATCTCTCAGCACCCATGTGCTTCAACCCTGAATCTGATTCTGGATCCAAGTTGTTGACAGCCGAGGCTCCGAGAGGTAGAGGCACTTCCAATAACATCAGTGTTGACCCATCCCCTCAAACCTCAGCACAGATGCTTCAGATCTTGGAGGGACACTCAGCTGAAAGCATCCGTGACGAGAGTGATAGTGGTGCTATCGGGTTCTACACAACTATGACTGACACCTCAGGGCAGAATGGACACAGAGTGACCAGCTCCGTGTAGGGCTGACTGGCACCAGAGAAAAGAGGGGGTAGGGTTGGAACAATACTTGTTACATTCCCAGTGTGTTGTACTGAGAGAACCCCATGATGGATCCAGGTCTTGAAACTTCCTCATCGTTATGTTGACATACTGCTCAGCAAGGCTTCGGGATGACAGAGAAGAGGCTAAGACTGTACTCTAGAGTATCTTCTTTCTTGGAGAATCAGGGAATGGAGCCTCAGGCTTACTGATTCTGGCGAGAAATGGAGCAGAGAAGAGAAATGGAGCCAGGAAGCTGTTGGTTCCAAACTCCAAGCAGATTTCGGATCTGATCCAAGCAGTACCTTCAAATCCGGAAAAAGATTCCTAGATATTTCTGACACAGATTTCTCAATTCTTTCAGTAGTATCCTTTTCTTTTTTTTTCGTCCTCATCTTTCTCCCTATGTCTCTCCTTGGCCTTAACACTTTTCCAACTTTGCGCCTGGGGAAAGAGTGGCAGAAGATCCTGTTGGAGTTGAAGCCTCAGCCTGTCGGGAAGTAGTTTTTTACAATAAGCATCTCTTCTTGTTTGGAAAACTGAAGAAAGCACAAAACTGGGAATCTAAATCCAACTGGGCAGTGCCCAAACAGTAAATGAAAAGCAAATGGGGGGCAGCTTGTATCTGCATTGACAGCACTTCTTAAACCCTTGTGACGTCAGACATTTTGAAGACACGACACAAGTTTGGTAATACTAACCAATACAGCACTCAAAAATAGAACAAGCACCACACAAAGTACTTAAGAGCAACAGCAGCAACAAGCCGCACCGAATGCTTATACCAAGAAAACTATTACTCAATATATCCAACTAACTTCACTATTAGACCTAAATTTGTGTAATAAAACTTCAAATGCGACACCACAAAGTACAGTTGTGTACACTTACCATAAATGTAGATGTTCTTCCCGTTTCACTGTTGCAGTCATCACATTTGGTTTATCCCTGCCAGGGTAGCCCTCAGTCGGCCCGAATACCAGAGGCTTAGCATTTCTACGTTGGTTGCTGTCACTCCATGACTGACGTCAGGTCGTCAGTGGTATCAAATCAGGCAGCCGGGCCATTACATCAGTTTTTCTTCTCCCAACTGTCAGGAGCCCCCAAATAGAGAAGTAGGTTATGGTGGAAGAACACCACCAGTAGAAAGTAAATACAAATATTCTCTGTAAGGAGAGAGGAAAGGAGAGGGGGGAGAGAAGAGAGAGAGGAGAGAGAGAGAG